>NC_087355.1:28080000-28275000 GCF_030014295.1 Loxodonta africana
GATTAGACATTTGTCAGATTTGTAATAGCTGAAGATTTTTTCCCAATCTGTAGGTTCTCTTTTTATTCTTTTGGTGAAATCTTGTGATGAGCGTGTCTAATTTTTAAAAGATGCCAGTTATCTAGCTATCTTCTGGAGTCATGTGTTGTTAGTTATGGTTTGTATCTTGTTAATGCCATGTATTAGGGCCTCTAGCATTGATTCTATTTTTCCTTCTATGATCTCTATAGTTTTTGGCTTTATATTTAGGTCTTTGATCCATTTTGAATTAGTTTTTGTGTCTGGTGTAAAGTATGGGTCCTGTTTCATATTTTTTACAGATGGAAATCCAATTTCGCCAGCACCATTTGCTAAAAAGACTGTCTTGGAGGTGGAGCCAAGGTGGTAGAATAGACAGAAACTTACGTCGATCCCTCTTTACAACAAAGACCTGAAAAAACAAGTGAAATGAGTATATTTGTGACAAGCTAGAAGCCCTGAGCATCAAAAGCTTAGACAATGAACTGAGGGGCAGGGGGAAGAGGAAGCTGTTCAGAAGTGGAGAGGAGTTACCGGACCTGAATCACGGGAAGCCCTCAGGCACCATTCCTGGAGCGGTGGTGGTGGCAGTGGCAGCAGGCTGGTACTAGCATTCAGCCACAGTTTCCTCAGGGAGAAGCAGCCAGCCACACAGCCCACTCACACCTCCAGAACATGAGGAGAACGGTATGCTTTCAGCAAAAGCTAAGTACTTGCATATATTTTACTGTGCCCCCTGCCCCCAAGCTGGCTTTGGTGGCTGAATCCCTAGGTCTGAGGTTGACACTGGTGAGCACCTAGAGCCATCCTCCCGGCCTTGGGGAAGGAAAAAAATTTGCAACTGGGGAGAAAAGATTATTTGCTAGCTCCATTAATCAGGGGAGCTCAGGAGAGAAGTGGCTCTTGTCCAGGCATAAACCGTCTGTGGACCTTGAGCACCTTTCCCTTCTGCATGGACCTGTGTGGGCCTATCTCGGGAGAATAGGCCCTTGTTGGCAAACTTCAGCCATTTCAGCTGTGCGGTGGAGAGGTAGGTGTTTGACGCTTGACGTTGCTTTGCCTATTAAACAAGGTCCTCACCTACCCACAACAGGGACCTAAGGACTGGTGGCTCCGCTTGGGTCACCCAGCCACCTATGACAGGGTCCAAAGATAACTGGTACCTCCCAGTCCTTACAACCAAAAACTTTGGGTGCCCATTGTCCTCAGCAAAACCCACCCATCAGCACGCTCTAGGGAACAGACATGTGTTTTCCTCAGAGACACTTGGGGGTTGGTTCTCAGCCCCCTGCCTTGTTCAGAGCGTGACCCCATGCTGCAATCAGATACTGGTATATATGCCAATCACTCCTGCCCCTCTAAGACTGTAGGACAGAGCCTGTACCACACACTTGTTATCAGCTACCTGGAAACCTGAGGTGAATTCATACAAGAAAACTGAATGGACTCCTAGACTATATGCCTGATAACAGCTCTAGCCAGCTGGGGACAGGACGCCAGAGCTCCAAAGGTGAAAATAATCACTTAACCAACCCATAGGGGTATAACAAAACAGAACAAAGCAAGCAACTATGACACAGTAAGCAAGCATAAACTAATACAATAACTTATAGATGGAGACAACAGTCAATATTGAGTCACATAAAGAAACAGGCCACGATCACCTCAACAGGCTCTCAAAACAAAGAAGCCAGGGATCTTCTAGATGAAAGAGCATTCCTGGAATTACCAGATGCAGAATACAAAAGTTTAATATACGGAACCCTTCAAGACATCAGGAAGGAAATGAGGCAATATGCAGAACAAGCCAAGGAACACACAGATAAAGCAACTGAAGAAATTAGAAAGATTATTCAGGAACATAATGAAAAGTTTAATAAGCTGGAAAAATCCATAGACAGACAGCAATCAGAAATTCAGAAGATTAACAATAAAATTACAGAATTAGATAACTCAACAGAAAGTCAGAGGAGCAGAACTGAGCAAGTAGAAGTTAGAATATCTCAACTCAAAGATAAATCACTTCGCACTAATATATTTGAAGAAAAATCAGATAAAAGAATTTTAAAAAATGAAGAAACCTTAAAAATCATGTGGGACTCTATAAAGAAAAGTAACCTACAAGTGATTGGAGTACCAGAACAGGGACAGATAACAGAAAATACAGAGAAAATTGTTGAAGATTTGTTGGCAGAAAACTTCCCTGATATCGTGAAAAATGAGAAGATATCTATCCAAGATGCTCATCGAACTCTACATAAGGTAGGTGTTAAAAGAAAGTCACCAAGACATATTATAATCAAACTTGCCAAAACCAAAGATAAAGAGAGGGATAAACGAAAAGTCATCTTCAAAGGAGAGCCAATAAGAATAAGCTTGGCAGAAACCATGCAGGCAAGAAGGCAATGGGATGACATATTTTAAAAACTGAAGGAAAAAAATTGCCTGCCAAGAATCATATCCATCAAAACTGTCTCTTAAATATGAAGGTGATATTAAGACATTTCCAGATAAACACAAGTTGAGGGAATTAGTAAAAACCAAACCAAAACTACAAGAAATACTAAATGGAGTTCTTTGGTTAGAAAATCAACAATATCAGGTATCAACCCAAGACTAGAACACTGGGCAGAGCAACGAGAAGTCAACCCAGACAGGGAAATCCAAAAGAAACAAAGCAAGATTAAAAAAAAGAAAAAAAAAAAGCCCAACACAGGGTAACGGTGATATTATTATATAAAAGAAGACAACATTAAAATAATAAAGAGGGACTAAGAAATGTAATCATACACCTTCCGTATGGAGAGGAAGATACAGTGATATGAAGAAATAAAAGTTTTAAATTCAGAAAAAATAGGGGTAAATAATAAGGTAACCACAAAGGAGACAAACTATCCCACTCATCAAAATAAAATACAAGGGAAAAATACAGACTCAGCAGAAACAAAATCAACAACAACTAATATGAGGAAAGGACAATATATAAAGAAAATCTACTCAGCACATAAAATCAAGTGTGAAAAAGAAACTGTCAACACACAAAAAAAGACATCAAAATGATAGCACTAAATTCATACCTATGCATAATTATCCTGAATGTAAATGGACTAAATGCACCAATAAAGAGACAGAGAGTGGCAGAATGGATTAAAAAAGAAGGTCCATCTATATGCTGCCTCCAAGAGACACACCTTAGAGTCACAAACAAACTAAGACTCAAAGGATGGAAAAAAATATATCAAGCAAACAACAATCAAAAAAGAGCAGGAGTGGCAATATTAATTTCTGACAAAATAGACTCTAAAGTTTAATGCATCAGAAAGGATAAGGAAGGACACTATATAATGATTAAAGGGGCAATACACCAAGAAGATATAACCATATTAAATATTTATGCACCCAATGACAGGGCTGCAAGATACATAAAACAAACTCTATCAGCATTGAAAAATGAGATAGACAGCTCCACAATAATAGTAGGAGACTTCAACACACCGCTTTCGGTGAAGGACAGGATACCCAGAAAGAAGCTCAATAAAGACATGGAAGATCTAAATGCCACAATCAACCAACTTGACCTCGTAGACATATATAGAACACTCCACCCAACAGCAACCAAGTATACGTTCTTTTCTAGTGCACATGGAACATTCTCTAGAATAGACCACATATTAGGTCATAAAGCAAGCCTTAGCAGAATCCAAAACATTGAAATATTACAAAGCATCTTCTCTGACCATAAGGCCATAAAAGTGGAAATCAATAACAGGAAAAACAGGGAATAGAAATCAAACACTTGGAAAGTGAATAATACCCTGCTCAAAAAAGACTGGATTATAGAAGACATTAAGGATGGAATAAAGAAATTCAGAGAATCCAGTGAGAATGAAAACACTTTGTATCAGAACCTTTGGGACACAGCAAAAGTGGTGCTCAGAAGCCAATTTATATCAATAAATGCACACATCCAAAAAGAAGAAAGGGCCAAAATCAAAGAATTATCCTTACAACTTGAACAAATAGAAAGAGAGCAACAAAAGAAACCCACAGGCACCAGAAGAAAACAAAGAATAAAAATTAGAGCTGAAGTAAATGAAATAGAAAACAGAAAAACAATTGAAAGAATTAACAAGACCAAAAGCTGTTTTTTTTGAAAAATCAACAAAATTGATAAACCACTGGCCAAAATGACAAAAGAAAAACAGCAGAGGAAGCAAATAACCCAAATAAGAAATGAGATGGGCGATATGACAGCAGACCCAGCTGAAATTAAAAGAATCGTATCAGATTACTATGAAAAACTATACTCAAACAAATTTGAAAACCTAGAAGAAATGGATGAATTCCTAGAAACACACTACCTACCTAAACTAACACAAACAGAGGTAGAACAACTAAATAGACCCATAACAAAAGAAGAGATTGAAAAGGTAATCAAAAAACTCCCAACAACAAAAAAAAAGCCCTGGTCTGGATAGCTTCACTGCAGAGTTCTACCAAACTTTCAAAGAAGAGTTAACACCACTACTACTAAAGGTATTTCAGAGTATAGAAAAGGATGGAATATACCAAACTCATTCTATGAAGCTACCATATTCCTGATACCAAAACCAGGTAAAGACACCACAAGAAAAGAAAATTATAGACCTATATCCCTCACGAATGTAGATGCAAAAATCCTCAACAAAATTCTAGACAATAGAATTCAACAACATATCAAAAAAATAATTCACCATGACCAAGTGGGATTCATGCCAGGTATGCAAGGATGGTTCAACATTAGAAAAACAATTAATGTAATCCACCACATAAGTAAAACAAAAGACAAGAATCACATGATTTTATCAATTGATGCCGAAAAGGCATCTGACAAAGTTCAACACTCATTCATGATAAGAACTCTCAGCAAAATAGGAATAGAAGGAAAATTTCTCAACATAATAAAGGGCATTTATACAAAGCCAACAGCAAACATCACCCTCAATGGAGAGAGCCTGAAAACATTCCCACTGAGATTGGGAACCAGATGAGTATGCCCTTTATCACCATTCTTGTTCAACATTGTGCTGGAAGTCCTAGCCAGAGCAATTAGGGTAGATAAAGAAACAAAGGGCATCCAGATTGGCAAGGAAGAAGTCAAAGCATCTCTATTTGCAGATGACATGATCTTATACACAGAATACCCTAAGGAATCCTCCAGAAAACTACTGAAATTAATAGAAGAGTTCAGCAGAGCATCAGGACACAAGGTAAACATACAAAAATCAGTTGGATTCCTCTACACCAACAAAAAGAACATCAAAGAGAAAATCACCGAATCAATGCCATTTACAGTAGCCCTCAAGGAGAAAATCACCGAATCAATGCCATTTACAGTAGCCCTCAAGAAGATACAATACTTAGGAATAAATCTTACCAGAAATGTAAAAGACTTATACAAAGAAAACTGCAGTACACTTCTGCAAGAAACCAAAAGAGGCTTACATAAGTGGAAGAACATACCTTGCTCGTGGATAGGAAGACTTAAGATTATAAAAATGTCTATTATACCAAAAGTGTTCTATACATTTAATGCAATTCTGATCCAAATCCCAGTGACATTCTTTAATGAGATGGAGAAAAAAATCACGAATTTCAAATAGAAGGGAAAGAGGCCCTGGATAAATAAGGCATTACTGAAAAAGAAGAACAAAGTGGGAAGCCTTACTTTGCTTGATTTTAGAACCTATTATACCGCCGCAGTAGTCAAAAAAGCCTGGTACTGGTACAATAACAGATACGTGGACCAATGGAGTAGAATTGAAAATCCAGGCATAAATCCATCCACATATGAGCAGATGATATTTGACAAAGGCCCCAAAACAGTTAACTGGGGAAAAGACAGTCTTTTTAACAAATGGTGCTGGCATAACTGGATATCCATCTGCAAAAAAATGAAATAAGACCCATACCTCACTCCATGCACAAAAACTGACTCAAAATGGATCAAAGACCTAAATATGAAATCTAAAACGATAAAGATCATGGAAGAAAAAATAGGAACAACATTAGGAGCCCTAATACATGGCATAAACAGTATACAAAACATTATAAAGAATGTAGAAGAAAAACTAGATAACTGGGAGCTCCTAAAAATCAATCACCTATGCTCATCCAAAGACTTCACCAAAAGAGTAAAAAGACTACCCACAGACTGGGAAAAAGTTTTTAGCTATTACATTTCCGATCAGCGCCTGATCTCTAAAATCTACTTGCTACTGCAAAAACTCAACTGTAAAAAGACAAATAACCCAATTAAAAAATGGGCAAAGATATGAATAGACACTTCACTAAAGAAGACATTCAGGTAGCTAACAGATATATGAGGAAATGTTCACGATCATTAGCCATTAGAGAAATGCAGATCAAAACTACAATGAGATTTCATCTCACTCCAACAAGGCTGGCATTAATCCAAAAAACACAAAATAATAAATGTTGGAGAGGTTGTGGAGAGATTGGAACACATATACACTTCTGGTGGGAATGTAAAATGGTACAACCACTTTGGAAATCGATTTGGCGCTTCCTTAAAAATCTAGTAATAGAACTACCATAGAATCCAGCAATTCCACTCCTTGGAATATACCCTAGAGAAATAAGAGCCTTTCCATGAACAGATATATGCACAGCTATGTTTATTGCAGCACTGTTTACAATAGCAAAAAGATGGAAGCACCAAGGTGCCCATCAAGGGATGAATGGATAAATAAATTATGGTATATTTACACAATGGAATACTACACATCAATAAAGAACAGTGAGGAATCTGTGAAACATTTCATAACATGGAGGAACCTGGAAGGCATTATGCTGAGTGAAATTAGTCAGTTGCAAAAGGATATTGTATAAAACCACTATTATAAGAACTTGAGAAATAGTTTTAACTGAGAGGAAAACATTCTGTTGTGTTTAAGAGAGGGGGGAGGGAGGGAGGGTGGGAGGGGGGCATTCACTAATTAGATAGTAGATAAGATCTACTTTAGGTGAAGGGAAAGACAGCACACAATACAGGGGAGGTCAACACAGTTGGACTAAACAACAACAAAAAAAAAAAACCAAAAGCAAAGAATTTTCCTGAATAAACTGAATGCTTCAAAGGCTAGCATAGCAGGGGCAGGGTTCTGGGGACCATGGTTTCAGGGGACATCTAAGTCAATTGGCATAATAAAATCTATTAAGAAAACATTCTGCGTCCCACTTTGAAGAGTGGCGTCTGGGGTCTTAAACGCTAGCAAGCAGCCATCTAAGATGCATCAATTGGTCTCAACCCACCTGGATCAAAGGAGAATGTAGAACACCAAGGACACAAGGTGATCTCGAGTCCAAGAGACAGAAAGGGCCACATGAACCAGAGACTACATCAGCCTGACACCAGAGAACTAGATGGTGCCCGACTACAACCAATGACTGCCCTGACAGGGAACATAACAGAGAACCCCTGAGGGAGCAGGAGAGCAGAGGGATGCAGACCCCAAATTCTCATAAGACCAGACTTAATGGTCTGACTGAGACCTTCTGTTGGTCCAGGACAGGAACCATCCCCGAAGCCAAGTCTTCAGACAAGGATTGGACTGGATGATGGGTTGGAGAGGGATGCTGGTGAGGAGTGAGCTTCTTGGATCAGGTGGACACTTGAGACTATGTTGGCATCTCCTGCCTGGAGGGGAGATGAGAGGGTGGGGGAGTGGTTAGAAGCTGGTGAAATGGACACAAAAAGAGAGAGTGGAGGGAGAGAGCAGGCTGTCTCATTAGAGGGAGAGTAACTGGGAGTGTGTAGCAAGGTGTATATGGGTTTTTGTATTAGAGACTGACTTGATTTGTAAACTTTCACTTAAAGCACAATAAAAATTAAAAAAAAAAGTCTTTTCCCCATTCAATGGACTTTGGGCCCTTGTCAAAGATCAGGTGACCATAGGTGAATGGATTTATATCTGGGTTCTCAATTCTGTTCCATTGGTCAATGTATCTGTTGTTGTACAAGTATCAGGTTGTTATGACTACTGTAGCTGTATAGTAGGTAATGTGAGTCTTCCTACTTTCTTCTTCTTCAATAGTGCTTTACTTATCCAGGGCCTCCTCCCTTTCCTTATAAAGTTAATGATTAGTTTTTACATCTCTTTAAAGAATGTTGTTGGTATTTCAGTCGGGATTGCATTGTATTTGTAGATTGCCTTGGGTAGAATTGTAATTTTCACCTTGTTGAGTCTACCTATCCATGAGCATGGCATGTTTTTCCATTTACATAGATATCTTTTGGTTTCTTGCAGTAGTGTTTTGTAGTTGCCTTTGTATAAGTCTTTTACATCCCTGGTTAGATTTATTCCTAAGTATTTTATTTTTTTAAGGGGCTATTATAAATGGTATTTTTTTTCCTGATTTCCTTTTCATCATTCTCTTTATTGATATATAGGAATCCAACCGATTTTTGTATGTTTATCTGGTATCCTGCAACTCTGTTGAGTTTAGTCTCTTTTAGTTCCAGTAGTTTTCTCGTGGAGTCTTTTGGGTTTTCTATGTAATATCATCAAAAAAGAAAAAATTGCTGTCAACTCGATTCCAACTCATAGGAACCATATGGGACACAGTAGAACTGTTCAGTTTCCAAAAAGTGCCTGATAAATCAAACTGCTGACCTTTTTGTTAGCAGCCATAGCTATTAACCACTACGTCACCAGTGTTTCCATATAGTATCATATCATCCACAATTAGGGACAGTTTTACTTCTTCATTACCAACTTGCATGCCCTTTATTTCTTTTTCATGCTGTATTGTTCTAATTAGGACTTCCAGCACAATGTTAAATAGGAGTGGTGATAAAGGAAATCCTTGTCTTGTTCCTGTTCTCAAGGGGAACGTTTTCAACCTCTCTCTGTTAAAAATGATGCTGGCTGTTCGTTTTGTATAGATTCCTTTTATTTTTTTGAGGAATTCCCCTTCTATACCTATTTTATTGAGAATGTTTATCACGAATCAGCGTTGGACTTTGTCGAATGCCTTTTCTGCGTTGATTGAGAAGATCATGTGATTCTTTTATTTATGTGGTGGATTATGTTGACTGATTTCTAATTTTGAGCCATCCTTGAGTACCTGGTATGAATCCTACTTGGTCATGGCGTATTATTTTTTTTTAATATGATGCTGAACTCTATTGGTAGAATTTTTGCATCTATATTTATAAGACATATTGGTCTGTAATTTTCTATTTTTTTTCTGGTATCTTTGCCTGGTTTTGGTATCAGGGTTATGCTGGCTTCATAGAATGAATTTGGAAGTACCTCTTCCTTTTTTGTGTTCTGAAATAATTTGAGTAGTACTGGTGTAAAGTCTTCTCTGAATGTTTGGTAAACCTAATTCCAACTTTTGAAGGGCAAAAAGCAAAACATTACAAGACAGATAAAATGTGAAACCTGTGAGAGCCAGAACTTGACTGGGCTGCTTTGTTTTTCAAGGTCTCACAAGCGTTCTGCCTTTGACACGGTGCCGTCAAGTTTATTATAGCTCATTTTAGTGAAAAGTATTTGAGTTTTCCTCCCCTGATAGGTTTCCTCCTTACACAGGTTTCAGCTTTTGCAGGTTTTACTGCACTCACCTCCCCCACTGAAAAAATGACCAAGAGGTCTGAGATTGACCTGTGTGATAGACAGATAGATAGCTGCACTTGAGCCAACTCTGAATCATGATGACCTTATGTATAATACAACAGAACAAAAGGTTGCCTGGGTCTTGCATTATACTCACAATTGCTAGCGTGTTTAAGTCCATCATTGTGGCTACTGTGCCAATCCATCTTTCCAAGGATTGCTCTCTCTGTCCCTCTACTTTCACCAAACATGATGTCCTCCACCAGCAATTGAACCCTTCTGATGATAGGTCCAAAGCAATCAAGTCTCACAATTTTCTGTTTTGATCAATAAGATTTTCATTGATTAATTTTCAGAAGTAGATTACCAGGCCTTAGTCTAAAAGCTCTGCAGAAACCTGTCCACAATGGGTGACCCTGATGGTATTTGAGATACTGGCAGCATAGTTTCCAGCATCTCAGCAGCACGCAAACCACCACAATATGACAAACTGACGGACACATAGTTGTATGCTAAAGCAGCTATGTTTCAGTATCACAGTAATAGAAGTAACCTAGTAATATTATTTAGCACATTTCTTATTTTTTATTAAAATATTTTACTGTGTTTTTGGTGAAAGTTTACACAGCAAATTAGGTTTCCACTTAGCAATTTCTACACAATTTGTTTAGTAACATTGATTACATTTTTCAGTGTGTCGGCTTTCTCATCATTTCTGTTCTGATTGTTCCATTTCTGGTAATCTAGATTCACTGCCCACTTGCCTGTTTGTCTTTGCTTTTGAGTAAATGTTGACCATTTGTTCTCGTATGTTGTTGTTATTTTTGTTAAGTACCATTGAGTTGGTTCAGATTCATAGCAACCTCATGCACAACAGAACGAAACACTGCCTAGTCCTGTGCCATTCTCACAATCATTTTTATACTTGAGCCCATAGTTGCAGCCACTGTATCAATCCATCTCATTGAGGGTTTCCTCTTTTCACTGACCCTCCAGTTTACCAAGCATGATGTCCTTTTCCAGGGACTGGTCCCTCCTGATAACATGTCCAAAGTAGGTGAGACAAAGTCTCACCATCCTTGCTTCTATGGAGCATTCTGGCTGTACTTTTTTCAAGACAAATTTGTTCATTCTTCTGGCAGCCCATGGTATATTCAGTGTTCTTTGCTAATGCCATAATTCAGACGCATCAATTCTTCACTCTTCCTTATTCATTGCTCTGCTTTCACGTGCATATGAGGTGATTGAAAACACCATGTCTTGGATCAGGCGCCACTTAGTCCTTAAAGCGACATCTTCGCTTTTTAACACTTTAAAGAGGTCTTTTACAGCACATTTTCCCAATGCAGTGTGTCATTTGATTTCTTGAATGCTGCTTCTATGGGCGTTGATTTTTGATCCAAGTAAAATGAATCTCTTGACAACTTCAATATTGTCTTCCTTTATCATGATTTACTTATTGTTACAGTTGTGAGGATTTTTGTTTTCTTTATGTGGAGGTGAAGGCTGTAGTGTTTGATCTTCATCAGTTAAGTGCTTCAAATCCTCTTCATTTTGAGCAAGCAGTGTTGTGTCATCTGCCTATCGCAGGCTGTTAATTAGTCTTCTTCCAATCCTGATGCCCTGTTCTTCATATAGTCAGTACAGATTCTTGGATTATTTGCTCAGCATACAGATTGAATAAGTATGGTGAAAGGATACAACCCTGACACACACTTTCTTGACTTTAAATCATGCAGTATTCCCTTGGTTTGTGTACAGGTTCCTCATGAGCGCAATTAAGTATGCTGGTAGTCCCATTCTTTGCAATGTTATCTGTAATATGTTATGATCCACACAGTCAAATGCTTTTGTATAGTCAATAAAACACAGGTAAACATATTTCTGGTGTTTTCTGCTTTCAGCCAAGATCCACCTGACAAAGCAATGATATCCCTTGTTCCACATCCTATTCTGAATCTGACTTGAATTTCTGGCAGTTACCTGTCAATGTACTGCTGCAACCACTTTTAAATGATCTCCAGCAAAATTTTACTTGTGTGTGATATTAGTGATAGCTCGATAATTTCCACATTCTTTTGGATAACCTTTCTTTGGAATGGGCATAAATACGGATCTCTTCCAGTCAGTTGACCAGGAAATCGTCTTCAAAATTTCTTGGCATAGACCAGTGAGCACCTCCAGGCCTGCATCCATTTGTTGAAACAACTCAGTTGGTATTCCTTCATTTCCTGGAGCCTTGTTTTTCGCTAGTGCCTTCAGTGCAGCTTGGACTTCTTCCCTCAGTACGATCAGTTCTTGATCATATGCTACCTCCTATAGGGTCACTATGAGTCGGAATCGACTCGACGGCACTGGGTTTGGTTTTTGTTTGAAAATAGTTTAACATCAACCAATTATTTTTGGCACAGTGAACTATGTGTATTCCTTTCATCTTCTTTTGATGCCTTCTGCATCATTCAATATTTTGCCCACAAACTCCTTCAGTATTGCAACTCAAGGCTTGAATTTTTTCTTCAGTTCTTCCAGCTTGAGAAATGCTGAGTGTGTTCTTCCCTTTTTGTTTTCTAACTCCAGGTTTCTGTACATTTCATTACAATACTTTACTTTGTATTCCCAAGCTACCTTTTGAAATCTTCTGTTCAGCTCCTTTACTTCATCATTTCTTCCTTTTGCTTTTTCTACTTTGCATACAAGAACAAATTTCAAAGTCTCTCCTGACATCCATTTTGGTCTTTTCTTTCTTTCTTTCTAATAACCTCTTACTTTCTTCATGTATGATGTCCTTCCACTGTTTGTCTGGTCTTTGGTCATTTGTATTCAATGGGTCAATCTATTCTTGAGATGGTCTCTAAATTCAGGTGGGATATACTCAAGGTCATACTTTGGCTTTTGTGGACTTGTTCTAATTTTCTTCTCTTCAACTTGAATTTGCATGTGAGAGATTGATGACCTGTTCCATAGTCAGCCCCTGGCCTAGTTCTGACTGTTGTTATTGAACTTCTCCATTGTTTCTTTCCACAGATGTAGTTGATTTCAATCCTGTGAATTCCATTCGTCGAGGTCGAGGTCTGTGTACAGTCACTGTTTATGTTGTTGAAAAAAGGTATTTGCAATGAAGAAGTTGTTGGTCTTATAAAACTCTATCAGGCGATCTCCATAATTGTTTCTATCACCAAGGCCATATTTTCCAACTGCTGTTCCTTTTTCTTTGTTTCCAACTTACAGATGAATTTTTAACCTTTTGCAGACTCAATAGTTTTTTCCTTTATATATTTCTTTGATACTATTTGTTTTCAATGATGGAAGGCATAGTAATGAAAGGACCAGGTCTGAATTTTTGTTATGAGTTATGGATTTTGATATACATTTTATGGGATCCCATATGCCCCAGCAGACACTGGATGTAATAAATCCTACTGATATGAGTCAATGATAAAAATCAGTTTTGTAAATTTTATTTCTTGAAAACTTGCTAAACATAAGGTAAAACATGATGGCAACTCACAATGACTACACATGTATTTTATTCTAGTCTCCTTCTTCTTAACCTTTTTATTGTGTTTCATGAAATTTTTCAAAACATGGTACAATGCGTTCTCCCTTATCACAAAGCAGTACTTATAGCCCAATTAAATAAAGTCAAGGGTTTTTTAATCTCAGAAAATTACCACTACAATTCATTCTTCATTACTGCAAAAGCAGTACTGGCGGGCCAAATAAATAAAAGTAAAGGAATTTGAATCTCAGGAAAATTACCACTACCATGTATTCTTCATTGTAATAACAGCTAAGAGTCATAAACGGTTGCCTTGGAATACTGCATAACTGCTCACAGTGGTGCATTCTACCTGCTACACGTGTAAGCAATGATTGCCCCCAAGACTAAATGCAGGGTAAGAATACCTTATAGGAATTTGGGTCTTTTGAAAAGTACCACTGCAATGTATTATTCCTTATTGCAAAGGAATTATTTTCTTTTCAAAAGCTAGAAAAGCAGGAAGCCAGAAACATCTGGCAACAATGAAAGGTGGGAGAAAATGGCCACTGTGACTGAATGAAGACTAGAATAGCTTATTCTCATGATAAGTATATTTTCATGAGAATGTGGTAGCTAGGGAACACAGTGAGGAGGTTTATCTCATAGAAATAAAAGAAAACTTGTAAAAAGTTATAAAATTCACAAATTCAGGTGGTATCACCTAGGACAATACATAATCTATACAAAAATGAGGCTCTAATTCAGGGTTCTTGAGTTTCACACATTTTAAAAGGCTCTCATCTTGAGGCTAAACATGCTAAAATTGGGCTATCTTCTTCTCAAAGAACTCCAGAGGCATAAAAAGTGGTTGGGTTACTGTATATCCCATGAGTTAGCAAAGCCACACAGTAGTCAGGGATGATATTGCTTATTTTATGAGCCAATCTGTTATTTAACTAAAAGGTGACCTTGTAAAATAGTTTTGGTTCACAGTTTAAAGAGTATCTCAGGGTCATAGTCTCAGGGAGTCCTCCAGTCTCAACTGATTCAGTGACTCTGAGTCTGGACTTTTTAAGAATTTGAATTCTATTCTACATTTATCTCCCACTCTATCAGGATCTATTGTATTCCTAATCAGAACAGTCAGTAGTGATAACCAAAAAAAAAAAGGCACCATCTAATTCTTCTGGTCTCGGGGTAGATGAAGTCGTGGTTTGTGTAGACTATTAGACCTGTGGACTAGTTTCTTCTCTGAGCCTTTGGTTTCCTTCTTTCTCTTTTACTTCAGATGTGTAGACACTGATAGTTGTGTTTGAGATGGCCACTCACAAGCTTTTAAGACCTCAGACAGCACTCACCAAACTGGGATGTAAAATATAAACTTTACGTATTATATTATGCCAATTGATCGAATTGTTCCATGAGACTATGGTCCTAAGCCTTCAGATCCTGCAAACCGGTCCCACAAGGTGTTTGGTTAAGTCTAAAAAAATCTGTGTTTGTGCCACCAATGTTTTATTGTGTATATGAATATATATGGATGCATACATGTACATGTATATATACCTGCATGTAGATACATCTATGTATGCCTACATACATATACACAGTATACATACCTATACACTTGTCTGCATACATACATACACATGTAACCACACTTCTGTTTTTAGTTGTTGTTACACAGTTGTATGTGTCACAGCATTTACCAAACACATCATTTTTTCTTGCATACTTCTTAGAGCCATCATTTACCTTGGTCAGGCTGTGCACACTTCACCCATATTTGGTTTTACATGCATATTTCTTCTTTACCATTATCATCAAGTGTCCAGCCTATACTTGAAAAACATCAGAGGCTGGGAACTCATTACCTTCTAAGTTGGACTATTTCATCTTTGGACCTTCTTAAGTCTAAGAGTGAATTTTTTAGTAGTTTTTTTTCTTTAAAAGCAAAACCAAGATGTCAAGTCAGATTATTTTATATTCCATAAATCAGTAAATTCCAAACATAAATTGTACAGTTAATATGTTAAAGTAATTTTCATTCAAATGAACAAAAACTTTGTTACCCGAAACCAATAAATGTACCTCCTTTTGATACCTAGTTTCTATTTTTGAACTACAATCTTAATCCGTCCTCTCAAACTTACTCCATCACTACATTTATCATTATTATTATCAGTGTCCAGAAGTTTATACGACTTGCTTTCCTTCCCATTTTCCTCTGGGAAAAAGGCTCAATTGATGTTTTCCCCTTCTGTCTCAGAAATTTACAAAATAAAACATTTACTGAATGATTTCCATGTCCTAGATATGGTTCTAAAATTTTTCATTTCTTACCTCATTTAGTGATTACAACTCTCTAAAGTAGATGTTGTTATTTTTCATATTTTCAGATGAATAAAGTGAGACTTAGAGAGTGGTGGTGACTTGCTCTTGATCATATAGTTATTTAATGAGGAGTTAGTATTTATATTTGAAGCAAGTTCTGTTAATCACTGCAATATACACGCTATCCACAAAGACAAGTAAGACATAGAAAGAAGAAAATACAAATATATGAAAAATTGCCTTAAGAAATAAATGTATGTCATTTACCTAAAATGTTAAAAGCATATTTTCTTTATTGCAGTAGTGAACAGAGTCTTAAGATCTGTTTGTTTAGAAAATGAGACAGTGGATTATAAACCAAAGTTTTATAATTTATAGCATTTCCAAGATTTGGAAATTGGAAAAGAGATTACTGTCTTTTCTTTGGAGGCCTAGGCATTATCTATTGGACAGTCAGGCACTTATTTGATTTTAAATCTGACTTGCTATTGAGTAAGCTATTTTACAATTCAGTAGGGGTAGAAGTAAACTTATAGAAAAGTGATAGCAATGCAGGTGATTCTTGTTTATAGTAATGGAAACAAATTTTGTCCGGTAGAGAAACAACTGATTATGCCCCATAAATAGCTAATCCAAATATTACATTTTATTGTCAAACACTACATTTTATTTCATATTAACCAGGTTAGCACCCATTAACAAATTCATTTCATTTCATCTCATTCCTTGGTTTTTCAGATCTTCTTTAAACTAGTCTTAGCATCATTCTGGATCCCTCATTAATTAACATGCAGACAAAAATCTTTGGCACAAGTTCATTTATTATTAGCATGTGAGTTATTCTTATAACTTTGAAAATTATACTTTATGAGGTTTCAAAAAAAAATGGAAATAAAGGAGACAGAAAGAAAGACAACTACATTTTAGAGTGCCTGTTATGAGTTCAGGCTTGGCTAAAATTGGTCGTGTATTATTTTAATCCTCACCATAACTCCATGTGGTAGCTATTAATTTTCCTGTTTTACAAACTATGGAATGGAGACTGAGATGATTACATAGTAGTTTGAATGTCCCCTGCTCCAGTAGTAAATGAGTAGGCAGGGTTTAATCTAAGCCTGTCTGACTCATAAAAGATTTAAAAACAAAAACAGATTTAAATCAGTGATTTTTTTTTTTTTTTTTTTGCTGTTAGCTGTCATTCGATTTGGCTCCCCTCTCATGTTGAGCCCATGACCAACAAGATTGGACTGTTGTGATCCATAGAGTTTTCACTGGATGGTTTTTGGGAAGAAGGCCATCACCAGGCCTTTTTTCCTGGTCCATCTTAGTCTGGAAGCGCCCTTGAAACCTGTTCAGCATCACAGCAACACACAAGCCTTCACCGAAAGACTGAAGGCAGCTGTGAATTGGCCAGGGACAAAACCCAGTTCTCCCCCAAGGAAGGTGAAAATTCTAGCACTGAACTAACACTGATTAGTATATGATTATTATTTAGCCTAGGGTAAATGCTCTTTTGAAGTTAAAGATAGGAAACTAACAAGATGGCTGATATGCTCATTAACAAGGGGCACTGTCTTAGGCTGCGTTCTCTAAACGGGCAAAACCAGTGAAGCATATATAGATATATATAAATATATAAAAAAGAGATTTATTTCAAGGAAATAGCTCACACAGTTGTGGAGGCTGGCAAGTTCCAAATCCATGGGTCAGGCATCAGGCTGAAGACTTCTGACTCACATGGTTGGAGGGGCTGACAAAAACAAAACCAGCAGGTGGGACAGCAAGCTGCTGGCTCATAGAACTGCAGGAGATGGTGAATCCCAAAATGTGCAAGTCAGGTGATGGGCTGTTGGCACAAATCCCAAGAACCAGAGGTCAGAGGATGAAGGATTGACAAAGAGCTTTGCAAGATCATCCATGTATATGGATATAGGCCACAGCCCCAAGGAAACTCCCCTTTCAACTATTGGCTGCTCACTTCAGATCACAAAATGGAGGATGATTACATAATATCTACCAAACCAGTGAGAATTATGGCCTAGCCAAGTTGATCCATAACCTTAACCATCACAGTCAACTTGGCACCTGTACACATCTTCTTAAACCACACATAATCTCTAAATAAAGAAAATTATAAAGCCATACTTGTGCCTAACATGATACAAATAACATACCTGTAACTGAAAATACACTAGCTCCATCTTATATTTTATAATAAGCAATGGAATACGGGAGGGAAGAAAACAACCAGCCAAACTATTGACCACAGTCCATGGATCCGTATACAATTGCCCATCTGGCCATCTCTCCCCTCAAGCAAAATGAACAACCAGGTACAGTTTTTGAAGTTCTGCCCACTGGGAGGATTTCCCTTCACCACTGTCATTCAAGGAGGTCCTAGAAAGGGGCTGCAGTGCTGCCACTGTCCATTTCCAAGGGTTGCCTGCACATCACACAGTACCATCTGTAAGCCAGGTGTAGCTTTTCTTTTCCTCAGTCAACTGGTCATAAGAAACTCTCCCTGAAGTCATCAGTACAGATTGGGAGAAGGAAGGTAATGTGACAGAAGTGGGGGCTATGGGCATTTGGTCTACTTCCTCATGTAACTTACTTGTGCCTTCAGGTCCTACTCAAGACCGATCTCATATATATCAATTCCATGTAATCATTGAGTGCTACTGGGCATATCCAACTTTATGACTCTGTGGGTCAGACAATGCCCATTTCATGTTAGGTAGCTCAGGCCATGTGGTGACTTGGTGGCCCATGGTTAAGCATTCAGTCTCTACTAAGGCCCAGTAACAAGCCAAATGCTGTTTCTTAAAAGGAGAATAATTATCTGCAGAGGATTGCTGTCATGGATTGAATTATGCCCCCCCCCCAACAAAATGTGTGTATCAACTTGATGAAGCCATGATTTCCAGTATTGTATGGTTGTCCTACATTTTGTGGTTGTAATTTTATGTTGAGAGGATTAGGATGGGATTGTAATACCACCCTCACTCAGGTCACCTCCCTGATCCAAGGTAAATGGAGTTTCCCTGGGATGTGGCCTGTACCACCTGTTATCACTCAAGAGATATGCTTTGCTCCTGGTGCTGCTTTCTTGGGGGTATGAGGCCCCAAGCAGAGAGTTGTGGACCTCATACCCCCAAGAAAGCAACACCAGGAGCAGAGCATGTCCTTTGGACACGGGGTCCCTGCGCCTGAGAAGCTTCTTGACCAGGGGAAGATTAAGGACAAGGACATTCCTCCAGAGTCAATAGAGACAGAAAGCCTTCCCCTGGAGCTGACACCCTGAATTTGGACTTGTAGCCTACTAGACTGTGAGAAAATAAGTTTCTCTTTGTTAAAGCCATCTACTTGTGGCATTTCTGTTACAGCAGCACTAGATGACTAAGACAGAATTTGGTACCAGGAGTGGGGTGCTGCTCTAACAGATACCTAAAATATGGAAGCGGCTTGAAATTGTGAATGGATAGAGCTGTGACAGCAGCAGAGGACCAGCACAGCAGAGAACCACCAGCAGCAGATCCAGGAAACCAGCACAAGACAGCATAGAGCCAATCCACGGAGTGAGAGAGCTGAGTGCCTGTGCACCTGAGGCTTCCTGGCAGAGTGGGGTGCCTCTGGGCACTTATCGGTTGAGCTACTGAGCTTTGGAACACTTGCCCCAGCAGGGATGATGTGGGCATGAGGCCCAAGGAGCCGAGAGACCACAAAACCAGGAAACAGAAGCTAAAGAGACAAGGAACACAAGAAGCTGAGCTGCCTCAGTCTCAAAAGGTATGGCCATGACCTCAGGGGTTTTAAAGTGTGGAGCCATGGCCTCTGGTGTGTCTAAGGGTGGAGCAGCCACTCAGATGGACTAGGAGAAAGGTGTGTCTAAAGCTGAGAGAGCAGAGTTGCTGTCACAGTGGGTCTGGAAGGCAGAGCTGAAGCCCAGGGCCGAGAGCCCTCCACTCAAAATCTGGACAGTATGGCCAATACCTAGAATCTGCAGGTTAGTGTTATTGTATAAATTGTCTCAGAGAACAAAGGATTATTTTCAAAGCTTTGAGGGCTAATGTCATGTGATCTGCTAACTTGCTTGGTGCCTGTTATGCCTTCTTTCCCTCCAGTTTCTCCCATTTGTAATGGAAATGTCTAGCTTGTGCTTTTTATACCATTGTACCTTTGGAAGCAGATAACTTGTGTTCTAGATTTCACAGATGAAGGGGAATTTTTGAATTTTGGACTTGGGCTTGATTTAAGACTTTTGTTATGCTATGATGGGATGAATATATTTTTCATGTTGCAAGAATGAGATTTTCGGGGGGCCAGAGGGTGGAATGTCATGGATTGAATTATGTCCCCCTGAAAAATGTGTGTATCAACTTGGCTAGGCCATGATTCCCAGTATTCTATAGTTGTCCTCCATTTTGTGATTGTAATTTTATGTTGAGAGGATTAGGGTGCGATTGTAACACCACCCTCACTCAGGTCACCTCCCCGATCCAAGGTCAAGGGAGTTTCCCTGGGGTTTGGCCTGCACCACCTTTTATCTCTCAAGCAATAAAAGGAAAAGAAGCAAGCAGACAGTTGGGGACCTCATACCACCAAGAAAGCAGCACCAGGAGCAGAGCACGTCCTTTGGACACAGGGTCTCTGCACCTGAGAAGCTCCTCGACCAGGGGAAGATTGAAGACAAGGACCTTCCTCCAGAGCCAACACAGAGAGAAAGCCTTCCCTTGGAGCTGACGCCCTGAATTTGGACTTATAACTTACTAAAAAACTTATAACTTACTAGACTGTGAGAAAATAAATTTCTCTTTGTTAAAACCATCCACTCGTGGTATTTCTGTTATGGCAGCATTAGATGACTAAGAAAATGGCAAAGCTTTGCTTGAATATCCTAAGGGTCTGAACCGTGATTCACCAATAGGGATCTGCCAAAGATTTCAAATGGCATCTCTATCTGCCACTGACACTTCAAGAACCATTGGATCAACCAGATCATATGGCCCAAGTGGCAGAGTGGCTTGCATAGCAGCCTGAATCTGTTGCAGAGCCTTCTCTTGTTCTGAGCCTCACTCAAAACTAGCAGTCTTTCGAGTCACTTGATAAATAGGCTGGAGTAGTACACCCAAATGAGGGATACGTGGCCTCCAAAATCCAAAGAGGTCCACCAGGCATTACGCCTTCTTTTTAGTTGTGGCAGGTGCCAGATGCAATAATTTATCCTTCACTTTAGAACGAATAGCTCAACATGCCCCACACCACTGGACCCCTAGAAATTTCACTGAGGTGGAAGACACTCGAATTTTTGTCAGATTAACTTCCTATCCTCTAGCTGGCGAATGTCTTACCAATAAGTCTAGAGTCATTGATGTTTCTTCCTTACAGATCCAATCAGCATAATGTCATGAATGTAATGGACCAGTGTGACTTCTTGTGGAAATGAAAGGAGATCAAGTACCTGTGGTATAAATTATGACATAAAAACCAAATGTTGCCATTGATTCCAACTCATAGCAACCCTATCGGACAGAGTAGAACTGCCTCATAGGGTTTCCAAGGAGCAGCTGGTGAATTCAAACTGCCAACCTTTTGGTTAGTAGCCTGAGCTCTTACCCTTTGTGGCACCAGGGTTCCAAATTACAACATTGTGCTGGAGAATTGATATATTCCTGAAGTAGGGCAGTAAAGGTGTCTTGCTGACCTTGTCAGCTGGAGACAAACTACTTCTGGTGATCCTTTGAAACCAGAATTGAGCAAAAGATGTTGGCCAGATCAACAGCTGCATACCAGGTACCAGGAAAAGTATTAATTTCCTCAAGCAATGAAACCACATCTAGAACAGTAGCTGCAATTGGAGTCACCATCTGGTTAAATTTATGATATTCCACTGTCATTCTCCAAGATACATCTGATTTTTGAATGGGCCAAATAAGTGAGTTGAATGGGAATGTGGCGAGAATCACCACCCTTGCATTCTTCAGGTCATTGAGTGTGGCAGTAATCTCTTCAAACCCTTCAGGAATGTGGCATCATTTTTGGCTTACTATGTTCTAGATAGGGGCAGTTCTAATGGTTTCCACTTGGCTTTTCCTACCATAATAACCCTTACTCCACATGCCAGGGATTCAATGTGGGGGTTTTGCCAGTTGCTGAGTATGTCTATTCCGATTATGTTTTCTAGAACTGAGGGAATCACTACAGGATAGGTTCAGGGACCTATAGGACCCACAGCGAAGTGGACCTGAGCTAAGACTCTATTAATAACCTGACCTCCGTATACCCCTACTCTGACTGGTGGGCCACAGTGACGTTTTGGGTGCCCTGGAATTAGTGTCAGTTCAGAGTCAAGATCCACTAATCCCCGAAAAGTCTGATTATTTCCTTTTCCTGAATGAACAGTCACTCTCGTAGAAGGCTGTAGATCCCTTTGGTGAAGGCTGGGAGAAAGAATAACAGTATAAATATTTGGCAGTGTAGTGAGGGCCTTCTGCTAGGGGACCTGGCCTAACCTTCATTCAAGGGGTTCTGGCCCTGTAAACTGGCTCAAGTGTGGGAATTGATTGAGGGGCCATGACTCTGTGTTCTGGTGATTCAAGTTAGACTGCTGTTTACTTGACCTAGGATTCTTCCGCTTGTACAAATCAAGTAAATGTTTAGTAGATTTTCCATCTGTTTCACTCCTAGGGACACCATGAGTAAGTAGCCAATGTTATAAGACCATACGAGCAGAATTTTCTGATTAATGCTTTGACTCTGTTGTCCTTTATGGTAACCATGACCACCTGTTTTTGGCAATTAAATATCATCACTTGGCCCCTACCACCACAGGGTCCAATCAGCCCCATTGTAGTTAGGTGTCTTAATTCAGTTAGGGCAGTTTCCACTGCCAAATTTGACTTACGTAAAATAGTAATCACAGCGGTCTTCAAGGATTCTGGGGCTCCCTTCACAAATTTGTTCCTCGCTGTTAGAGTGAAAGCTGTGTCCTCTGGGCACTCCATTAGTGGGTCTGTGGGTCCAACCTGAAAAATTCAATCTAACGTGCCAATTTCCCTAATCTTTGGATACTTTCCTCTACAGTATATCAAGGCAGGTCTGGCATTTCAAATTGATTTAGTGTAGGCCACTGTTTAATCCATGCTTCAGTGAACCAACCAAATAAACTATTAGATCCTTTTCTAACCTCTCAAGCTGAAACACTGAATGAAGAATCTGTGCATAGCGGGCCCATATCCATAAACTCAGACTGATCCAACTTTATGATCCTTGCACTGTTATCCCATACGCTCAATAGCAATTCCCTCACGTATTCCCCAGGTTTTTGTGTATATTAAAAAAATCAAGCAGTTCTTTTGAGGTGTAACGTATCTCCTTATGGGTCATACTTCATACTTTTCTTCTTGGGGTTTGTTGGGACTTAATCTAGTTATAGGTCTAAAAGCAAAAATGGGTGGTTGATGTGAGTCCTGGGGACATTTAACAATGTCTTGTAAAGCATCTTCTTCAGACAATGCTCCAGGCAATGCTTCAGGTACCACCTCAAGTAATGTTTCTGACAAAGATTCTTCAGGTATAGTTGGATTATTCTTATCAAATGGGTGTGGGACGGATATTGGTTTTACCAGGGAGGATGACTAAGCAGTCAAAGATGGAGTAATCTCTTCAGATGGGAGCAAGAAGGCTGATTCTGTTGATAAGAGTGATTCAATGAAATTTAGCATCTCAATATTCCCAGTTTCCTGATTATCTGCCCATATGTCCCCATTCCAAATTTCAGGATCCCATTTCTTTCCAGCCAGTGCCCACACTTTAACTTCAGACACTATTCAAGTTTGGGAATTCAATTGGCATTGTAATTCAACCACTTTTATGATTAGACTCTGGGTTTGGTTTTCAACAATATCAGCTCTGTTACTACAAGAAATGAGGCTTTCTTTCAGGGTACAAGTGGCAACTTTCAGGTCTTGTATGCAGCACTTGAGCTGTGACTCTGAAGCTTTGAACTCATCTCTTTCTTTTACCACTTTGTCTAGCAAAAGTAGGACCAACCAACCAGCTTCCTTATACTTCTTATTCTGAAAAAATTGTATAAATGTATGAAATAGGCGGTCACCCAGAGGTTTGTGTCTCACAAGTATTTGATCAATGGTGATGATATTTTGTGTATTTCTATTGCCACCTCATATTATGGATTAGCAGTGCCTTCTTTACTACTGGAGCTCTCATGGTGCAGTGGTTAAGAACTCTGGTGCTAACCAAAAGGTTGGCAGCTCGAATCCACTATCCACTCCTTAGAAACCCTATGAGGAAGTCCTGTTCTGTCATATAGGGTCACTGTGAGTCAGAATGGACTTGACAGCAGCAGGTTTTGGTTTTGTTTTCATTGCTACTGGTGGCAGAGTCATTAGAACCTTTACGACTAGCCAGACTTGAGAATCAATTCAGAAAACTCATCCTTAAGATTTTCTTCCTTTAGAACCACTCTCAGTACCAAATGTACTGAGGCTGGGTTCTCCAGAGGAGTAAAACCACTGAAGCATCATATACATATATATGTATATGTGTATATGTAAATGTGTATATGATGCTTCACTGGTTTTATACACACACATATAAAAAAAAAAAAGAAAACAAAACATGTTGCCATCAAGTTGATTCTGACTCATAGCAACCCTGTAGGACAGAATAGAACTGCCCCATAGGGTTACCAAGAAGCGGCTGGTAGATTTGAACTGTTCACATTTTGGTCAGCAGTGAAGCTCTTAATGACACAACCACCAGGGCTCTGTATATATATATATGTATATATATATATATATATAGAAAGAGAGAGAGAGAGATTTATTTCAAGGAAATGGTTCACACAGTTGTGGAGGCTGTCAAGTCCCAAACCTGTGGTTCAGGCAGCAGGCTGGAGACTTCTCCCGACTCATGTGGTTGCAAGGGCTAATGAACCCAAAATCTGCAGGCTGCTGACTCATATCCCAAGAACCAGAGGTCAGAGGATGACAAATCAGATGCATGATTGAGAGTGAGCTTTGCCAGAACATCCATATATATTTAATGCAGGCAACACCACCAAGGAAACTCCCTTGTCAACTGATTGGCTGCTCACATCAGATCACAAAATAAAGGATGATTACAGAACATCTGCCAAACCACTGAGAATCATGGCCTACCCAAATTGACACATAACCTTATCCATCATAGGCGCCAACACTAATGATACGGCCTTTACAAAGGAAACACTTTGGCAACAATCTGGATCTTCTGATCACCAAACTCTATTCTGTCACCCTAGTCTTGTCTGTTCCCTCATTTCCAGAAGACTGTGTCCTCTTCTTTGTCTTCAAGAATTTGCAACTTTGTTTATCTAAGATGAAGTCCTGTAAGTAGCAGCTGTAAGTCTGAAGGGCAGCCTCCTCTAAACAAAAATAACCTGAAATTTAAGAAGCAAAATTAGAAAATAAGTCATAAGAGAGGTACAGTATAGTAAAGAGTGTGGGTTGGTCTCTGGCATATCTGTATTGGAATTTAAGTCTGGCACTTAGAGACTCTGTATACATGGACAGGTTATTTAAAACATGAATGATTAATTGTCCTATCTGAAAAAAATGAATGAGAATCCTATTTGGATTTGGGATAATATGGGTAAAAAAGTGCCTACTAATATGATAGATACACATAAGGGATTCAATAAGTGCCAATTATATGTCAATTTGGAATGACATCTGCCTTTTAGATAGGTCATCATTGTATCATTATTTCCTTTTTTTCTTTGTATATAATTTCCAGATTTCAGCAAACATGTTTTTGAACACAGAGATGTATAATTATTCTTATTGGGATATTATTAACAATTTTTTGTTTTCTTTTAGAAACTACACTTGAGAACTCAAATGTCTAGTTTCCATATATGAAAATTCAAGCCTATATAATACTAGAGGGAGAGATTTGTGTTTATTTAAAACTATGAATTGTGGTTTTCAAATATCTTTTAAATTTTAGTCAAATTTTTTTTCTTCCAAGATAATTTACCTGATGGTATCCTATACTGTTTATCCTGTTGTGAATACTTTTGTTTTAGGAAAGAGAAAATGGTACCCAAAATTTATGGTCTCTTTTCAACAAATATAAGTTATGTTTATATTGATACTTTCAGTTTATATAGGCATAGGTGAGTCTTATGTGAGTATTTCATTTAGCTGTTTTAATTTTTAAAATGATTTCATGAAACTTAGAGCTTAATTTGAGCTTTCAAAAGATCTTAGCTACCTAAAAACTTTCTAAAAAAGTGGGAATTCTTGATATTGAACAGTCTATTAATTCACATTTGGTGCCTGGAAAGGCAAATCGAAATACATGTGGATTCTTCCCATGGAGTACTGCTGAATGGGATAATGCATTTCACCAGGCTCTTGACGTACTAAATACAATTTGTTAATGATAAATACTCTGTATCCTACAAACAAGCAAAGAGCATATCAAGGTAAGTTCTGTATGAGTTAAATGTCATTTCACAAAGTGTTTTTCATGTGCCAAAAGTACAGTCAATTGAATGAATCTATATGAAACTACATGTTTGTTTTGCACATTATTAACCTCTTTGGCTAATTTTTCATGGTATATGAGGTGGGTTGAATGGTGGCCCACCAAAAGATGTGTCCCTGTGTCCATGGCCTAACCCCCAGTACCTATGAATGTGGCTTTATTTGGGAATAAAATAATCATATTTGAGAATATGATTAGGTTAAGGATATTGAGATGAGATCATCCAGAAATATCTGAATTGGCCTAAGATCCGATCACAAGTGTTCTTATAAGAGGTAGAGAAAGAGAGCACACAGACAAGGCAATGTGAAGACAAAACAGAGATTGGAATGATGCAACCACAGCCAAGCAATGTCTGGGGCTACCAGATGCTGGAAGAAACAAGAAAAATTCTCCTCTAGAGATTTCTGAGGGAGTGTAGCCCTCCTAATTTCAGAATTCTGTCCCCCACAACTGGGAGAGAATGGATTTTTGTTTTAAGCCACCATATTTGTGGCAATTTACTATGACACACAGAGGAAATTAATATATAAAAGAGATTTTTGTGGTTGTTTTCAATTTAATGCAGTCCCTAATTTTCTAGGCCTCATCAACTCGAAGTAAAAGTAAAGAGATGAAGGGTGGGGGCCAAGATGGCGGACTAGGTGGACGCTACCGCGGATCCCTCTTGCAACAAAGACTCGGAAAAACAAGGGAATCGATCACATACATAACCATCTACGAACTCTGAACAACAAGCACAGACTTAGAGACGGAAAATGAACAAATACGGGCAGACAGCAACTGTTTTCGGAACTAGGAGCCAGCGCACCAGCTGACTACTTGGAAAATCTAGTTTCCCAGTGATGGCTCGGAGACAGCAGTCCATATCAAACCACATAAAGAAACAGACCATGACAGCTTCTCCAACCCCCCAAACAAAAGAATCAAAATCTTTCCCAAATGAAGATACAATCTTGGAATTATCAGATACAGAATATAAAAAACTAATTTACAGAATGCTTAAAGATATCACAAATGAAATTAGGATAAATGCAGAAAAAGCCAAGGAACACACTGATAAAACTGTTGAAGAACTCAAAAAGATTATTCAAGAACATACTGGAAAAATTAACAAATTGCAAGAATCCATAGAGAGACAGCATGTAGAAATCCAAAAGATTAACAATAAAATTACAGAATTTGACAACGCAATAGAAAGTCAGAGGAGCAGACTCGAGCAATTAGAATGTAGACTGGGACTTCTGGAGGACCAGGGAAACAACACCAACATAGCTGAAAAAAAATCAGATAAAAGAATTAAAAAAAATGAAGAAACCCTAAGAATCATGTGGGACACTATCAAGAAGGATAACTTGCGAGTAATTGGAGTCCCAGAACAGGGAGGGGGGACAGAAAACACAGAGAAAATAGTTGAAGAACTCCTGACACAAAACTTCCCTGACATCATGAAAGAAGAAAGGATATCTATCCAAGATGCTCATCGAACCCCATTTAAGATTGATCCAAAAAGAAAAACACCAAGACATATCATCATCAAACTTGCCAAAACCAAAGACGAACAGAAAATTTTAAAAGCAGCCAGGGAGAAAAGAAAGGTATCCTTCAAGGGAGAATCAATAAGAATAAGTTCAGACTACTCAGCAGAAACCATGCAGGCAAGAAGGGAATGGGACGACGTATGCAGAGCACTGAAGGAGAAAAACTGCCAGCCAAGGATCATATATCCAGCAAAACTCTCTCTGAAATATGAAGGAGAAATTAAGATATTTACAGATAAACACAAGTTTAGAGAATTTGCAAAAACTAAACCAAGACTGCAAGAAATGCTAAAGGAGATTGTTTGGCCGGATGACCAATAATATCAGGTACCAGCACAATACAAGGTCACAAAACAGAACGTCCTGATATCAACGCAACTCAAACAGGGAAAGCACAAAAACAAACAAATTAAGACTAATTCTAAAAAATAAATAAATAAACAAAATAATACACACAACAGGAAATCATGGAAATCAATAGATAAACGATCAAAATAATCAAAAAGAGGGACTAAATATAGGAGGCATTGAACTGCCAGATGGAGAGTGATACAAGGCGAAATAGAAGGATACAAGTTAGGTTTTTACTTAGAAAAATAGGGGTAAATAAAAAGGTAACCACAAAAAGGAATATCAATCCCATAACTCAAGAAAAAAGCCAAGAAAAACGTAACGACTCAATAAACACAAAGTTAAACATTATGAAAATGAGGATCTCACAAGCTACTAAGAAAAACGTCTCAGCACAAAAAAGCATGCGGAAAAATGAAATGGCCAACAACACACATGAAAAGGCATCAAAATGACAGCACTAAAAACTTACTTATCTATAATTACGCTGAATGTAAATGGACTAAATGCACCAATAAAGAGACAGAGAGTCACGGACTGGATAAAAAAACACGATCCATCTATATGCTGCCTACAAGAGACACACCTTAGACTTAGAGACACAAACAAACTAAAACTCAAAGGATGGAAAAAAATATATCAAGCAAACAATAAGCAAAAAAGAAGAGGAGTAGCAATATTAATTTCTGACAAAATAGACTTTAGACTTAAATCCGCCACAAAGGATAAAGAAGGACACTATATAATGATAAAAGGGACAATTGATCAGGAAGACATAACCATATTAAATATTTACGCACCTAATGACAGGGCTGCAAGATACATAAATCAAATTTTAACAGAATTGAAAAGTGAGATAGACACCTCCACATATATAGTAGGAGACTTCAACACACCACTTTCGGAGAAGGACAGGACATCCAGTAAGAAGCTCAACAGAGACACGGAAGACCTACTTACAACAATCAACCAACTTGACCTCATTGACTTATACAGAACTCTCCACCCAACTGCTGCAAAATATACTTTTTTTTCTAGCGCACATGGAACATTCTCTAGAATAGACCACATATTAGGGCATAAAACAAATCTTTCCAGAATCCAAAACATCGAAATATTACAAAGCATCTTCTCAGACCACAAGGCAATGAAGCTAGAAATCAATAACAGAAAAACTAGGGAAAAGAAATCAAATACGTGGAAAATGAACAATACCCTCCTGAAAAAAGACTGGGTTATAGAAGACATCAAGGAGGGAATAAGGAAATTCTTAGAAAGCAACGAGAATGAAAATACTTCCTATCAAAACTTCTGGGACACAGCAAAAGCAGTGCTCAGAGGCCAATTTATATCGATAAATGCACACATACAAAAAGAAGAAAGAGACAAAATCAGAGAACTGTCCTGACAACTTGAGCAAATAGAAAGTGAGCAACAAAAGAATCCATCAGGCACCCGAAGAAAACAAATAATAAAAATTAGAGCTGAACTAAATGAATTAGAGAACAGAAAAACAATTGAAAGAATTAACAAAGCCAAAAGCTGGTTCTTTGAAAAAATTAACAAAATTGATAAACCATTGGCTAGACTGACTAAAGAAAAACAGGAAAGGAAACAAATAACCCGAATAAGAAACGAGAAGGACCACATCACAACAGAACCAAATGAAATCAAAAGAATCATATCAGATTACTACATAAAATTGTACTCTAACAAATTTGAAAACCTAGAAGAAATGGATAAATTCTTGGAACAATACTACTTACCTAAACTAACACATTCAGAAGTAGAACAACTAAATAGGCCCATAACAAAAAAAGAGATTGAAACGGTAATCAAAAAACTCCCAACAAAAAAAAGTCCTGGCCCAGATGGCTTCACTGCAGAGTTCTACCAAACCTTCAGGGAAGACTTAACACCATTACTATTGAAGGTATTTCAAAGTATAGAAAAAGATGGAATACTACCCAACTCATTCTATGAAGCTACCATCTCCCTGATACCAAAACCAGGTAAAGACATTACAAAAAAAGAAAATTTTAGACCTATATCCCTCATGAACATAGATGCAAAAATCCTTAATAAAATTCTAGCCAATAGAATCCAACAACACATCAAAAAAATAATTCACCCTGATCAAGTGGGATTTATACCAGGTATGCAAGACTGGTTTAATATCAGAAAAACCATTAATGTAATCCATCACATAAATAAAACAAAAGACAAAAACCACATGATCTTATCAATTGATGCAGAAAAGGCATTTGACAAAGTCCAACACCCATTTATGATAAAAACTCTCACCAAAATAGGAATTGAAGGAAAATTCCTCAACATAATAAAGGGCATATATGCAAAGCCGACGGCCAATATCACTCTAAATGGAGAGAACCTGAAAGCATTTCCCTTGAGAACAGGAACCAGACAAGGATGCCCTTTATCACCACTCTTATTCAACATCGTACTTGAAGTCCTAGCCAGAGCAATTAGGCTAGACAAAGAAATAAAGGGTATCCAGATTGGTAAGGAGGAAGTAAAGCTATCACTATTTGCAGATGACATGATCGTATACATGGAAAACCCTAAGAAATCCTCCAGAAAACTACTGAAACTAATAGAAGAGTTTGGAAGAGTCTCAGGATATAAAATAAACATACAAAAATCACTTGGATTCCTCTACATCAACAAAAAGAACACCGAAGAGGAAATAACCAAATCAATACCATCCACAGTAGCCCCCAAGAAGATAAAATACTTAGGAATAAATCTTACCAAGGATGTAAAAGACCTATACAAAGAAAACTATAAAACTCTGCTACAAGAAATTCAAAAGGACACACTTAAATGGAAAAACATACCCTGCTCATGGATAGGAAGACTTAACATAGTAAAAATGTCTATTCTACCAAAAGCCATTTATACATACAACGCACTTCCAATCCAAATACCAATGTCATACTTTAAGGGAATAGAGAAACAAATCACTAATTTCATATGGAAAGGAAAGAACCCCTGGATAAGCAAAACATTACTGAAAAAGAAGAAGAAAGTGGGAGGCCTCACCCTACCCGATTTCAGAACCTATTATATAGCTACAGTAGTTAAAACAGCCTGGTACTGGTACAACAACAGGCACATAGACCAATGGAACAGAATTGAGAATCCAGATATAAATCCATCCATGTATGAGCAGCTGATATTTGACAAAGGACCAGTGTCAGTCAATTGGGGAAATAATAGTCTTTTTAACAAATGGTGCTGGCATACCTGGATATCCATTTGCAAAAGAATGAAACAGGACCCATACCTCACACCATGCACAAAAACTAACTCCAAGTGGATCAAAGACCTAAACATAAAGACTAAAACGATAAAAATCATGGAAGAAAAAATAGGATCTACCCTAGGAGCCCTAATACAGGGCATAAACAGAACACAAAACATTGCCAATAATGATGAAGAGAAACCAGATAACTGGGAGCTCCTAAAAATCAAACACCTATGCTCATCTAAAGACTTCACCAAAAGAGTAAAAAGACCACCTACAGACTGGGAAAGAATATTCAGCTATGACATCTCAGACCAGCGCCTGATCTCTAAAATCTACATGATTCTGTCAAAACTCAACCGCAAAAAGACAAACAACCCAATCAAGAAGTGGGCAAAGGATATGAACACACATTTCACTAAGGAAGATATTCAGGCAGCCAACAGATACATGAGAAAATGCTCTCGATCATTAGTCATTAGAGAAATGCAAATTAAAACTACGATGAGATTCCATCTGACACCAACTAAAAAAAAAAGACTGGCATTAATTCAAAAAACACAAAATAATAAATGTTGGAGAGGCTGCGGAGAGACTGGAACTCTCATACACTGCTGGTGGGGTTGTAAAATGGTACAACCACTTTGGAAATCCATCTGGCGTTATCTTAAACAGTTAGAAATAGAACTACCATACAACCCAGAAATCCCACTCCTCGGAATATACCCTAAAAATACAAGACCCTTCACACAAGCAGATATATGCACACCCATGTTTATTGCAGCTCTGTTTACAATAGCAAAAAGCTGGAAGCAACCAAGATGTCCATCAACGGACGAATGGGTAAATAAATTGTGGTATATTCACACAATGGAATACTACGCATCGGTAAAGAACAGTGATGAATCTCTGAAACACTTCATAACATGGAGGAATCTGGAAGGCATTATGCTGAGCGAAATGAGTCAGTTGCAAAAGGACAAATATTGTATAAGACCACTATTATAAGATCTTGAGAAATAGAAAAAACTGAAAAGAGCACATACTTTTGTGGTTACAAAGGGGGAGGGAGGGAGGGAGGGAGGGAGAGGGCTTTTTATTGATCAATCTGTAGATGGGAACTGCTTTGGGTGAAGGGAAAGACAACACTCAAAACATGGAAGGTCAGCCTAATTGGACAGGATTAAAAGTAAAGAGGTTTCCGAGATAAAATGAAAGCTTCAAAGGATAGCGAAGCAGGGGCTGGGGTCTGGGGAACTTGGTTTGAGAGGACTTCTAAATCAATGGGCAAAACAATTCTATTATGAAAACACTCTGCATCCCACTTTGAATTGTGCCACCTGGGGTCCTAAATGCCAACAAGCAGCCATCTAAAATACATTAATTGGTCTCAACCCACCGGGAGCAAAGGCAAAGGAAGAACACCAAGGTCACACGACAACTAAGAACCCAAGAGACAGAAAGGGCCACTTGAACCAGAGACCTACAATATCCTGAGACCAGAAGAACTAGTTGGTGCCCGGCCACAATCGATGTCTGCCCTGTCAGGGAACACAACAGACAACTCCTGAGGGAGCAGGAGACCAATGGGATGCAGACCCCAAATTCTCATTAAAAGACCACACCTAATGGTATGATTGCGACTAGAGGAATCCCAGAGACAATGCTCCCCAGAACTTCTGATGGCACAGGACAGGAACCATCCCCGAAGACAAATCATCAGGCATGAAAAGGACTGGTCAGTGGGGGGGAGAGAGAGACTGATGAAGAGTGAGCTAATTAAATCAGGTGGACACAGGAGAGTGTGTTGGCAACTCTTGACTGGAAGGGGGATGGGAAGATAGAGAGAGAGGGAAGAAGGTAAAATTGGCACGAAACGAGAGACTGTAAGGGCTGACTCAATAGGGGGAGAGCAAGTGGGAGAAGGGAGTAAGATGTATGTAAACCTACATGTGACAGACTGATTGGAATGGTAAATGTTCACTTGAAGCTTAATAAAAATTTAAAAAAAAAAAAAAAGTAAAGAGATGGACATAAGTGCAAAATTAATTGTTTCACAGCCCCAACTGACTAGATAATTGATATTCCAGGCCTTCCAAGTCTCTGTTTTTCCCTGGCAGAATCCCAGAGGATTCATAAACTCTCCTTGGTGGAGTGGGTGTTAAAATTTTCCTTGTAACCTGGTCACTCTATTCTGCAATTCCTTTTGTCCTTGTCACTCACACTGTGGTATTTGACCTTAATGTTGCCCTGGGATTTCACCTCCCTGTCACTGCTCAGTTACTTTCACTTCGAATCCGTAGTTACTCCTGCAATTAATTCTCTTCCACCTCCTTCTCATTCTTCTTCCTTGTCTTCCTCTTCCCCTCCTCCTTGTCTCTTCTTCTTTCTCCTTCTCTACCCTCTCCTTCTTTCCTTTCCTCCTCATCCCCTTTTTCTCCTCCTTTTCTTCCTATTCCTCTTAGCCCTCTTCTTCTGTCTTATTCTTCTTTTTGGAAATTGGTCTTTAACAAGAGAAGAAGAAATAGCAAAGGCAATTCGAAAACATTGACAACTTCCCTGGCTGGCAACATTGGACATTGTTGCTGGGAGCACATCCTCTTGCAAATCTACTGTGAGGAGACACCTGGAAGCTCGTGCCTGATTTCTCCTAGAATTTGCACCATGTGACTTTTCCCCGTGTTGATCTGGATTTCTATCTTTCCACTGTAATCAACCAGTTCATGCCTGTAACAGCTTCTAAGTCCTGTGAGTCCTTCTAGCAAATCATTGAGCCTGAGGGTAGTCTTGGGGATGCCCCAACACACAACCTTTTCCCTAAACACCTCATTTCTGAGTTTTTATAAATTATAATTTTATGTTCAATTATAGTTTTTACATTTCTTATTTTCTTTATGCTTGTTTTGAAATACTAAATCTCAAGTTTCATTTCTTTTGCAGATATGATTTACTGAATGATTTTCATTTTTTATAGGGGAATTATAATTCTTTTATAATTTATAGATATAAATTAGAATTCTACAAGGTCATTTTATCTTCCTAATTTCCTGAATAAAATGAGCTTTCATGTATTTTTGGAAAGGAGAGTTGGGACAGGGTTTCTTTTCTACCTTCATGGCCATAGAGCTCCCTTTTTACAAAGTGATGAAAAATATAGCCTTTTATTTTCTGGGAATGTCTTATTGTTTCATTTTGCATAATAGGGAGGCTGAGCACCTTTTTATATGCCTTTCTGTTTTGTATATCCCTCCCTACACATAATTTAAAATTTGTAGTATCTCTAATTTCTAGTTATGCTGTAAATATGGGTAAAATGTGGTATATTTGTTCTTCTTATTGACCTATATGTGTCGTTGAAGGATTTATAACATCTATGCCTTACTACGTGAATGTGCTCCTCCAAAACTTAAATTTTCACCAGAAGGAGATGATTGTACCTTTTGAACTTTTAAACTAAATTTACAACAGCGTTCATAATCTTTTCAGGTGTTTTAACAACATAATGAACTTTCAACATCTGTCATTTTATTTCATGAGTTGCTTGAAAAAACTCAATGATGAAATTATTTCAATATAAGCATTTCAACTAATTTATTAAGTCTATAGTGCAACTTCTCTGCCTCTACATCATATATGTATATATATATAGAAAACTTTTATATATATATATATATATATTCTATCATTTCCTACAATTCCACTGACCTCAGTGACTGTTGGGTTGACAACTTTGTGCATTCTACAATGTGTACAGTGTGGGATAGTGTCTCCCAAAAATTTATGCCCTTCTCGGTCCCTCAGAATGTGACCTTATTTGGAAATATGGTTTTTGCAGATGTAATTAGTTAAGATGAAACCATACTAGAGTAATGTGAGTCCTTAATCCAGTATTACCGGTGTCTTATAAGAAGAGACACAGAAACAGAGGGTAGATAGGCATGTGAAGATGGAGGCAGAGATTGAAGTCATGTTGCCAAAAGCCAAGGAATGCCTGGACTAAGCTGGAAGACTCAAGGAAGAATTCTCCCCTTGAGTCTTCAGAGAGTGCATGGCTACGCCAATACCTTGATTTCAAACTGCTAGGCACAAGAACTGTGAGAGAATGAATTTCTGTTGTTTTAAGCCACCTAGTTTGTGGTATTTTGTTTTGGAAGCACTAGGAAACTAATAAGTGTGTATTTTGGACTAAGACATGGTGCACCAACTAATGCCCTGGCAGATTTTGTAGGCCAAAACATAGGACATGGAAAAATTAACTGGCTGGTATATAAATGGCTTGCAAAAACACCCAGCATCAAATACTCCTCTTACCACTCCTAGAGACTAGAAGGAGTGAGCTAAACCTAGCTATTCCTTTCGAGGCATAGATACAAGTAAGTACCCGGCATGCTGTCCTGAAATATGAGTTGTTAGCTAATTTGTATCTGGAAAGGATCAACAATGCTTATCTAACTTAATTCATTTACATACACATTTCATGCCCCACTAGATAAACTGTGGCGGACTCTGGAAGTACAAGAGATATCTTATTCTTATGTATTTTAATGCAACTGTTGAAAATAATTTATTGAGAAAATGAAACAAACAAGACTCACGCTTTATAAATCAGCAAAACACCAAGACAACAGGTGTAAACTGGGACATTCATTCCGGAACCAATTAGCTTGTGTGGTCATCTGGTCACATGTCTAATTTCTACATAGGCATGTGTCTGTTTCTGGGCTTCCTATTCTCAGCACTATTTGTTAACCCCTGAGTCAATAACTTGAGTAGAAGAGGCTACTGTGTCTGTTCTCTCCTGGAGCCTAGTCACAGTGGGTTTCTATCCTGACTCTTCCTGGGTCTCTGGTTTACAAAAATACCTATCTTGGTTGTGAGTCCAGCTGAATTTTTGGCTTTATCTTTTTATATTTTGTCGATCACTAGGATGTACCTGGAAACCCTGGTGGCATAGTGGTTAGGAGCTACATCTGCTAACCAAAAGGCTGACAGTTCTAATCCACCAGGTGCTCCTTGGAAACTCTATGGGGCAGTTCTACTCTGTCCTGTAGGGTTGGTATGAGTTGGAATCAACTTCATGGTGATGGGTTTGGGTTTTTTTTGAATGATGTACTAGCAGTATAATGGGTAGGTCAAGGGTTATTTACTTGTCATCTTGACTGTTGGTTGTTGTTGTTTGCTGCGGAGCCTATTTTAACTCATAGTGACTATATGACAGAGTAGAACTGCCCCATAGAGTTTCCTAGGCTGTAATCTTTGTGCAAACAGATTGGCAGGTTTTTCCCCATGGAGTTGATGGTGTGTCCAAACTGCCAACCTTTTGATTAGCAGCCAAATGCTTAAACATTGCACCACCAGGGCTCCATATCATCTAGACTAGAAATCTCAAAAACAACTCTTTTTAATGAAACCCTTACTGCCATGGATTGAATTATGTTCCCCCCAAAATGTGTGTATCAATTTGGCTGGGCCACGATTCCCAGTATTGTGTGGTTGTCCTCCATTTTGTGATTGTAATTTTATGTTAAAGAGGATTAGGCTGGGATTGTAACACACTTACTAAGGTCAGGTCCTTGATCCAATGTAAAGGGAGTTTCCCTAGGAAAACTGTACCACCTTTTATCTTACAAGAGATGAAAGGAAAGGGAAGCAAGCAGGGAGTTGGGGACCTCATGCCATCAAGAAAGCAGTGCTGGGAGCAGAGTGCATCCTTTGGACCTGAGGTTCCTGTGCTAAGATGCTCCCAGACCAAGCGAAGACTGATGCATTGCAAGGACCTTCATCCAGAGCTGACAGAGAGAGAAGGCCTTTCCCTGGAGCATGTGCCCTGAATTTGGACTTCTAGCCTACTGGCCCATAAGAAAATAAATTTCTCTTTGTAAAAGCCATCCACTTGTGGTATTTCTGTTATAGTAGCACTGGATAACCAAGACATTTATATTTTCCCCATACTGTTATATAAAAAAGTCAAAGATTAAAATCTCTCTTTGCATATTAATATAATTTCATCACACAAAATTAATAAACAAATTCTCATATTTAATTAGCAGATTTTTTTTGAAGAAGTCCTTTAAAGTTTCTAACACTACTCAAAATAAAACAACAACAAGGAGTAGTGATTTGAAAGAATTATACTAAAATGGAAATAAATTTGACTATTTTCATTTTTATATTTAGTTTTCATTGTGATTTTTTTTTGCAATAGCAATAATTTTGTTTGTAGTGGGGTAAACTGTAAAACTCATACCAATATATAGTGGGAGATTTAATTTCTCCTCTTCATACCAAGCATGCATTTTTTATGATAATATTAAGCATATTAAATATGAACATATTACGTAGGTTAATGAATATAGAATTATGTGTTCAAAGTAGTGATTTGAAATCCAATTGTTAAGAAGTTGTATTTTATTCTTTGGTATACTTTTTTGGAAAGTCTTTTATGAAGTAAAAAAAATACTTCAGAGAAGAGTGATTATGAATTTGAAGAGTGTATGTTATATAAAGAGGGATATGTTAGGTAGTTTTAATAAAATCTACATTCGTGCTTTCTCCCTAATAGTAATAAAATAGACACATTAAATTTGCAAATAATTATTCAATTGATGGAATTTTGAAAACGATTCTATTTCTGATACTTTTTTTTAGTTATTAAGGTAATGTACATGTGTCGAAGGATTTGAAAGTGTAATATTTAGTTGTAATAGATCAGGTCAGTACCTCATTTCATATAATTAACTAAAAAGAGTAAACATTTTGATAGAATAATTTGGATATCAAATAGAGGTATTTTCACTGAGGAATCAGTATGAACAATGTCACGGGTTGGGCATGCTCAGGATAACAGCAGTTAGTTTGAAAATATGTTCTGGATGTAATAGGAGATAGGAAGCTGGGAAACGGAGATAGACCAATTATGGAAGACTTTGAAAGATAGCCAAAGTGCTTGGGCCTTTATTTTCTGGTCCCAGGGGAAGAAGAGGTTTTTATTTTGAGGGAGCATATGATTAGATTTGTATGTCAATGAGATAAATGTGCTAAAAATGCAAGTTGAGAGGCCATTTAAAAAGTCAGTGTTCTAAGAGAGGTAATGAGGGTGGTGTCTATGGAAATGAAGAGGGGGGTAGACAGGAAAATATTGTGGAGTTAAAGTGAAAAAGTGAATAAGAAGACCTGATAAAGGAAACATTAAAAAAAAAAAAAAAAGAAGGCAAGATTGGTTTCAAGCCTGGTTGATGGAAGGTGATTATGTCAACAAGCAAAATCAGTCACATATGGGTAAAAATAATTAGTGAATGAAGATGCTGTGTTCAGTATTCTTTGGCTTGCGGTATTAGCAGGACATACAAGTGATTGCCATAGGCTGCTGGAAATGTGGCTACATATTTGTTTCTTCACATAAACACATCCAAAAGCAATCCAAAGCTTCTCCTGAAATCCAAATGAAAATTACATTAACATCACTTGTGGGGAAAATAATCAAAATGTAATTCACAAAATACGTATTTTGCAGAGCCACCTGCATTCTTTCTTAAATTCCAACACAAGGAATTCTCTGTATATTCAGTACGTATTTGGGTAAGCATGGTAGTCTAGTGAGGATTCAGGACATACACCACGATGGTGAGTCTCATAGGCAGCCTGGGGACTATCTAAATCCAGGACCTATCACAATGCCTGGTCCTCAATAATGTGACAGAACGAGTAGATCGGTGGGTGAGGACACAAACACATTTTTGGTCTTTTGAATTTTTGACAGTCAGTGGTTTTCTCTTTCTACGGGATGGTGCTGAAAGGGGATATGATGGGAATGCATGACGTAAGTTTGAAAAAAGTTAAATTGCTTAAGTATGGCTAGAATATACCAGATTGGGCAGCTTGAAGCACGGGAGACTTTTATTTTTAATCCAGAGATTTATGTAGCTGCAGATTTTTATTTTCATTTCCTTATTTGCATAGCTACAAGAGACATAACAGAGTGGTGTATTATATATTCCCTAGTAAAATAGGAAGCCACAAATATTATTATATTAATATTATTAGAATTGGGTATTTCATCAAAATAGCTGTTCATTATAAATTTCCATCCACATAGTGTGATGGTTTAGTTGCCAATGACAACTGGAGAAAAAAAAGTCAATATGATTTTTAAGGTTCTATGATTTGGGATATTTCTGCCTGATTGTAAGCATATTTCAGAAGAGACCCTAGGCCATCCTTTGTATTCTATGGCTCTTTAGTCCATATTGCTGTCTAGTTATTTGAGTCTGTTTTTAATTCTTAAAGTACAACATCATAAAGTTGATGATCGTGATTGCAAATCTCATGACTTCCTAAAAAACACAGTTGCAAGCCAAGAGGAGGGAATGGTGACAAGGCCTGATGCTATACCAAGTACTTTCTATTACTCTGAGAGTAAAATACAATGTCAGGTATATTATGCCATTGTTTTTAATCTCTTGAGTTTCTCCTTTACATTTTCATGGAAGTGACAATTGGATGTGGGTGGCCACAAACTTCCTGTATTTTGGGAAAATATGACTCAAATAATAGGTTAATATTCTAAGAATATCCCTTGAAATTTATTTCCAGATATTTATTGTTAGCTCCATTTTTTTAAGTGATGCAACTACCATTAAGATGACATGTCAAGTTATGATTTGTACAAATCATTTATCAATGTTGTTGAACTCTAGGCCCGAAGAGATGGCATATCAAATTCATTTTAGGTTTAAGAAGCTCAGGGATAGTTTTAGAAAGGACTGACTGGGTGGAGTTTTCCAGGATAATGAGTACCCATCATATATTATGAAAACTGACATGTTTATTACTATTTCATACTCATTAGTTATTATGTAAAGTCTTTTTGACATGAAAAATCTGGTCATTATTCTTCCCTTCTTGAATTTTGAGATATATTAATTAAATTTTATTTCCTTGGGCTATGCAAGCTCAAGTAATTCTTTTTGGAGAATATTTTTAGTGAGATATTCTTATAGAACAACACAATATCTGTTGGGAATTTCCCCTTAACTTTAATTTTCTAAAAATATGTAAGAGTGAACCTTAATTTTACAGATTTCCTATTGGAGACAGTAGTATTAAAGACACATAAATAATCAACAAATAGTAAAAAATAAACATAATTTATCCTTTTAACATCTGTAAACACTTTTTTCAATCATTTCTTTGTAAAAGATTTCTATTTCCCTGTGACTTTTTTCCTGTCTGTTATTGGTAGACACAGAAGACTGTGTCTATTTAAGGTTTTCTCTAACTAAACTGGAAGTTTTTTTGTATCCTGTTTTCACTGAAGGCTCCTGCCTACAATTACTCTTAGCTATATATTTAATGCTATTACTGAGATGACATGTATTGAGCTAGTTCCTTCAATTCCTCCATCTTTGTGGATGGAGAACTTTAAAGAATATGGAAACACATGAAGTTGCAGAAACTATGACATCATGTACTATTAAGACCATTGATTACTCCCATGTACGTAAGTAAGAACAATACATTGAATAATGGTTTCTTTCCATATTTTGTGGTGTGAATAGCTGGTGTGTACAGCTTCTCGCTCATACTAAAGTACCGAATGAAATATCCTTTATTTTAGAAAGGAAAGTACCAACGATTTTGATACATTTGGAGGGTCAGTAATGTTCAGCATAGAGCAATATGTGGAGAACAATAGCTCCTTAGAGAGCAGGAAACATGGTACTCTCATTATCCATAATCTCAGCTGGTCGCCATAGTAACAGCATTTTATTTTCCAAGATGTAAGCCTTTAAGCCTTTATAGTTCTGTAGAATTCACTTCCTAGGCCTCCAGACACATCAGCGGCATCTAGTGGCTGAGACCTCAGCTGAAATTTTTGCGCTTTACCGCTTGCTATGTTATGTGGAAAAATTGATATCATGGACATATGGCTAATATTCCTATATTTCTCAATCTTCATAATATGTGACTAATTTTTCAGAGAAATGTTTGTGGATTGAAGTACAAAAAAAGGTAAAAATGTAAGTTAAAAAAGTTATTTTACTAGTATTCCTTAGAGATACTTTTGCAGGTGAATTGGGGAGTAATGGAGGCATGGCATGTTCTCCAAATAGAGAGGGAAGGTAGAAAGATGCAGTTTCTAGAGTGCTCAAAGGATGTATAGAACTACTTCCAGAATTCCTAGGAGAGGGAAGTGTTAAGATTCAGAGAGATTACCAGTGAATTCTGAGAGTAATTACATCATGTTTGTTGTTTTTAGGTGGCTTCCAGCCAGTGCCGACTCATGTCGACCCTATGTACAACAGAATGAAACACTGCCTGGTTCTGCACCATCCTCACTACTGTTGCTTTGTTTGAGCCCATTATTGCAGCCTCTGTGTCAATCCATCTCCTTGAGGATCTTCCTCTATTTCACGGACCCTCTACCAAGCATGATGTCTTTCTCAGGGACTGGTCCCTCCTGACAGCATGTCTGAAGTACGTGAGACGATGCCTCACCATCCTCGCTTCTAAGGTACATTCTGGCTGTACTTTTTCCAAGACAGATTTGTTTGTTCTTCTGGCAGTCCATGGTATATTCAATATTCTTTCCCAACACCATAATACAAATGCATCAATTCTTCAGCCTTTCTTGTTCATTGCCCAGCTTTCGTATTCATATGAGGTGATTGAAGATAATTTGGCTTGGGTCAGGCACATCCAAAGTCCTCAAATTGACATCTTTGTTTTTTAACACTGTAAAGAGGTCTTTTGCAGCAGATTTGCTCAATGAAATATGTCCTTCGATTTCTTGACTACATCTTCCATGGGCGTTGATTGTGGATCCAAGTAAAATGAAATCCTTGACAACTTCGATATTTTCTCTATTTATTGTGGTGCTGCTTACCGATCCAGTTGTGAAGTTTTTTGTTTTGTTTTTTATTTATATTGAGGTGTAGTCCATACTGAAGGCTGTGGTCTTTGGTCTTCATCAGTCAGTGCTTCAAGTCCTCTTCACTTTCAGCAATCCAGATTGTGCCATCTGCATTTCACAGTTGTTAATGAGTCTTCCTCCAATCCTGATGCTCCATTATTCTTCATATAGTTCCACTTTTCAGATTATTTACTCAGCACACAGATTAAGTATGGCAAAAGGATACAACCCTAACCCACACCTATCCTGACTTTAAACCATGCAATATCCCCTTGTTCTGTTCCAACAACTGCCTCTAGGTCTAAGTACAGGTTCTGAATGAGCACAATTAAGTATTCTGGAATTCCCATTCTTCACAATATTAACATTAATTATGATCCACACAGTCAAATGCCTTAGCATAGTCAATAAAACACAGATAAACATCTTTCTGGTACTCTTTCAGCCAAGAGCCATCTAACATCAGCGATGATATACCTCGTTCTACATGCTCGTCTGAATCCTGCTTGAATTTCTTGCAGTTCCTTGTCAATGTACTGCTGGAACCACTTTTTAATTATCTTCAGCAAAAATTTACTTGTGTGTAACTAGCCCTGTATTACCCCTGCTGGTGCAGTAACTAAACTCTCAGTTGCTGACCAAAAGTTGGGGATTTTAACTCACTAGCTGCTTCATGGGAGAAAGATGTGGCAGTCTGCTTCTGTAAAGATTATAGTCCTTCTCTGTCCTATAGGGTCCTTATGAGTTAGAAGCAAATCAATGCCAGTGGCTTTGCTTTCTTGGTTGTTTGATGATATTAATGACATTGTTCATGATTTCCACATTCTGTTGGACCACTTTCTTTAGAATGGGAACAAATATGGGTCTCTTACAGTCAGCTGGCCAGGTAGCTGTCTTCCAGATTTCTTGGCATAGAAAATTGATCATTTCCAGTGTTGCATTCATTGGTTGAAACACCTTAGTTGGTATTTCACCAATTCCTGGAGCCTTGTTTTTCTCCGATGTCTTTAGTACAGCTTGGACTTCTTCCTTTAATACAATCAGTTCTTGATCATGTACTACCTCCTGAAGTGGTTGAACCTCTACCAATTCTTTTTGGAATTTTTGGAATGACTCTGTGTATTCCTTCCATCTTCCTTTGATGCTTCCTGTATAGTTCAATATTCTGCCCATTGAATCCTTCAACATTGCAACTCTAGGCTTGAATTTTTCTTCATTTCTTTCAGCTTGAGAAATGCCAAGAATGTTCTTCTTTTTTGGTTCTCTAACTCCGGAACTTTGTATAGTTCATTATAACACTTTGTCTTCTCAAGCTGCCCTTTGAAATCTTCTGTTCAGATCTTTTACTTCATTTTTTCCATTCACTTTAGCTACTCAATGTTCAAGATCAAGTTTCAGAGTTTATTCTGACATCCATTTTGGTCTCTTCTTTCTTTTCTGTCTTCTTAATGACCTTTTGCTTTCTTCATCTATGACGTTCTTGATGTCATTCCATAACTTATCTGGTTTTTGGCCCTGTTGCTGTTGAGTCAATTCCAACTCATACTTACACTACAGAACAGAGTAGAACTGCTCCATTGTCTTTCCAAGGTGTGGCTGGTGGATTTGAACTGGCGACCTTTTGGTTAACAACTGAACACTTAACCATTGTACCACCAAGGCTTCTGTCTTCATTCAGTAGTGTTCAATGTGTCAGATCTATTCTTAAGATGATCTATTCTCTAAATTCAGGTGGGAAAACTCAAGGTCATACTTTGATTCTCATGGATTAGTTTTAATATTCTTCAGCTTCAACTTGAACTTGCATATGAGCAATTGATGATCTGTCCCCCAGTCGGCCTTCGGCCTTGTTTTGACTGATGATGTTGAACTCTTCCATCGTCTCTTTCCACAGATGTAGACGTTTGATTCCTCCATCTGGCGAGGTCCATGTGTAGAGTTGCCATTTATGTCTTTGAAGAAAGTTATTTGCAGTGAGTAAGTCATTAAAACATTGGCCTTGCAAAATTCTATCATGCAATTTCTAACATCGTTTTACTACCAATCCTTTATTTCCAGCTTTCACATTCCAATTACCAGTAACTGTCAATGCATCTTGATTGCATGTTTGATCAATTTCAGACTGCAGAGTTCGGTAAAAGTCTTCAATTTCCTCATCTTTGGCATTTGTGGTTGGTGAGCAAACTTGAATAATAATCATATTAACTGGTCTTTCTTGTAGGTGTATGGATACTATCCTATCACTGACAGGGTTGTACTTCAGGATAGATCTTGACATTTTCTTTCTTGATGCTGAATGTGATGCCATTCCTCTTCTTTTTGTCATTCCCAGCATAGTAGACCGTATGATTGTCCAGTCCAGAATGGCCAATACCAGTACATTTCAGCTCATTAATGCCTAGAATATCAATCTTTATGAGTTGCATTTCATTTTTAATGACTTCTAATTTTCCAAGATTCATACTTTGTACATTCCATGTTCTAGTTCTTAATGAATATTTGCAGCTGTTTCTTCTCAGTTTGAGTCATGCCACATTAGCAGCTGAAGGTCCCAAAAGCTGGACTCCATCCACATCACTGAGATCGACTCTACTTTGAGGAGGCAGCTCTTCCGCAGTCTTATTTTGATTGTCTTCCAACCTGAGGAGCTCATCTTCTGGCACTATTTCAGGCAATGTCCTTCTGTGAATCATAAGATTTTCACTGGGCAATTTTTTTCAAAAGTAGAGTGCGAGGTCCTTCTTAGTACATCCTAATCTGGAAGCCTGCTGAAACCTGTCCCCCCTGGGTCACCCCGCTGGTATTTCAAATCCATCACAGCAACATGCAAGCCACTACAGTATGACAGGCTAACAGACAAGTAGTGGTTTAGATGGGTACTTAAAGCATATTACTAAAGTAATCAAATGGCAATAGCAGAATAGAATTATATAGAAGAACTAATTACATTTTTGTAGTGATGATGTAAATTTTTGAAGAAAGTGATATTAGGTTAGATTTATTGAAACTTGAAAACAGACTCTGAGATGGAGAATTGTGCAGGGAGTTTATTGGGAAGTCCTCTTGAGGACAAACACCTGAGAGGGAATAAGGGATGCAGGACCGAGTAGACAGATATCAAAATGAGATGTATTTGTAACCCATGGGAACTGTGAGGCGGGATGGTCCTTCCAAGATGTCCCCAATTGAGACAAGGGGGCCAACCTTGTTCCCTAATGTAGCTGGTTATTGGATGTGGGCTGTCTCCAGGAAGTGTGCAATAATGGGTGAAGCAGATCCCCTAAACACAGGACAATTTTCAGGGAAGGACACAACTTTGAGGTATTAGCCATCAATGCTCCTAACAGCTAAGGAAATGAGTGCTTCAGACCTGAAGGGTGGAATTTGAACAGTGAATCATAACATCTGTTACAGAATCATTCTTCTGTTTACACGTATTCTGTGGTTCTCCTCACGACATCACTTACCTAGACTCATTTGACATTTTAAGACACATCTTTTGCCACTCTCAAAATAAATCTTTGCCCTAACTAAATTGGTAAGCTAAACACTTTCCGGAATACATCTCAGATGACTTCATGCTATGATTTTGCTCTTTTCTGCTTCTTCTTGTCTGAGATTATCTGGCCCCTTTTTACCACCTTTCTTGTCCTGTTCATTAGTGTAGCAACCAGTTTAAGTACTTTCAATGACAACAACAGGCCACTGCCATCAAGTCGATTCCAACTCATAAGGACACTATAGGACAAAGTAGAACTGCCGCATAGGGTTTCCAAGGAGTTCCTTGGTGGGTTTGAACTGCCAACCTTTTGGCTAGTAGCCAAACTCGTAACCGCTATGCTGCCAGGGTTTCTTAAGTACCCTCACTCTTATGAAAACATCTGTGACAGTGCTTCTCTAACTTCAGTGTGCATGTAATCACAGAATCTGAGCATCTGCTGAAATGCTGGTTCTGATTCAATAGCCCCAGAGTGGAGCCTGGGATTGTGCACTTCTAACAAGCTCTCAGATGTGATCTTCTCAGTGGTCATAGGACCAGACTTATGAGTAGCAAAGTTTTAAGATGAATCTCTCCTGAAGAAATCTACCTTGTCTCTACTTCAGTAGTCCTTTATCTATAGTGTCATTTATCACATGCAACGTATTCTTTTGTACATTGTTATTGTTTTGTATGAATCAAAATTAATGCCCTAATTAAATTGTATTCTCCTTTACTTATTGTAATAACTGCATCTGATATTTTTCTATTTTTTCTCATAGCATTTAACGTCATGCTGGTGTAACATTCATTGACTGATTTTGTAGGAAAACATTTAATTTGTAGTTGTGATTTTTTAAGCTGAGCGTGTGACTTTTCAGGTTTTTGTGGTATTATGCATATTGAATGAGAACCATTACTAACAATTCACTTTTCTGAGTACAACTAAAGCTCTTCTGGTTTTGCTTCTCACCCACCCAAAATACCAAAATATTCTACATCCCTATTTAAGGTGCTTAGAATATTTCTTTGTCTGTCTTGTTGGACTGACTATACATCACATCAAGTCAGGGAACAGGTGCCATAACTGTGCTAGTTCCCAAGGGCACACACACATACACAAAATAATTGTAACTAAAGACTCAGAGAAAGTAGAATGCATTTGTTCTTTATTTCCCACATTATAAACCTAGCTTCTCCATTTCCCTAGCTCCAAGGAACAGTGAGCTAGAACAACCAATAATTTCCCTTCAATGGCTCTTTCCTGTTCTTGGAGGGTTGAGAAGGAAGCTTGTTCTATTCTACACAGAATCGACTGAAGAACAGTTTCAAGATTATTTCTAGGTAATACTTGACTCTAACAATTGATTTATAGCCATAACTGTATAGTTACTCCAATTTTCTTACTCTAATTCACTCAGTCTCCCCATATAAGTCCCTATTTAGCATCCATATACTTTTATTATTTTGTTGCTTTACTTTTGGTAAAAATGCAGACTAGGGACTGTGGCTCTTCCCTGCCTGATTTTAGATAAATTTATCAGGATAGGTACTAGCATAATCTAGAAACCTTATGTGATGGGGATGAGGAAGTTGAAACTTCTTGTTAGATGATTGTAAGCCACGAGTTTGTTGCTGAATCTGTGTCTGTTAGTGATGGAGTGGGTCACAACTGACTAACTTGGCCCATTGTCCAGATGGATGTTTTTGCTTTTGTGATCATTGTAATTTTAGATTTATTGGTTTGAAGTTATTTGTATTCAAACCATGAAAGAATTCTATAGATGCTTTTCAGAGTGCTTCAAATTCTTGGGAAGCAAGGAGGATTAATACTAAATATTTGATAAGATACAATAATTTGAAAGAGCTCTAATAAGCCCTTTTAGTCAAAGACTACAGAATTGTGATGAGTATTTCTTGTTACTCGTTGACAGAACATGTACACTCATAAATTGGTTATTTTGTTGGAAACTTGAGCAGCAAGCATAGCTGTGCATATTGATGTTATTATACAAATCAAATATGTTTAAAGAGACTAGGTTAGCAGAGTCTGTATATTAAAAGGCTATGGTTGACGCTCTTGGTCTTAATTTCTGTATCTCTTTATAATTGATTAATGTTCATTGGTATAGTAAGTATGAATAATTTATGACTCACATAGCTGCTGGCTTATTAATTGTTTAATTTCAGCAAAAGTAACTATATATTAAGGAAATTCAAGTTGTCACTCTGAGCAGCCAACTGAATTTATATACTTTGTTACTGCATAGTCCAGAAGTAGTTAGAATGTATCAGACATGCACCCTGTGTTTTCTACAGTGCTTAAAAAGAAGAATATTAACGGAATGTTGAAGAGATTTTTTAAAGTAAAAAGGAACAACTGACTTGGCATGTCTAAGGACTATGTATTCTGTCCCCCTGCCCTTTATATGCTTTCTTCTGCCTCAGTAAGTCCAGATAATGTGCCAACCATAAAAGAAAGCTAATTGAGTGAATGATGCTAATACTTTAGTAGGAAACCTAATTAAATATGAAACAGAAAGTTGCAGTTAACCTTAGATAAACTACAATCTCTTTGGAGTGTAGGGGAGCGATTTTAATTCTGAGAAATTAAAAGGCATAGAATCTGTGATAAATTTGCTTAACCTAGTACACATATAGAAAAACATTGTTGACTCAGAAAAATACACATTGTTCTCATCATAATTGGTAATAATCTTGTTATTTTTGCAGCAATGTTTACTGCTGAAAACCAAAGCATTGATATAAACTGCTTTTAAAGTAAATGTTGACTGCCTTCCTTTCCTTTTTTTGTAAAGTATTTTCAAATAAATTTAAAAGATGAAAGCTTTCATCAATTTACTATTAAAATAAACTTCAATGAAGTCAGCGAGTGTAAATGTGACATTTTTACTTTCCTGCAACATACCTTTTAATGTTACATATTCAGGGAACAGATTTTGAGGGAAGGTCGATAAGAATGGTTTACGTTAGAAAGCGGGAGTGATGCTATTCCTACCAGCAAAATGTGTTTGGGTATGGAAGGAGAAGACACAGAATGATTTTAGTGATTTCTCTTCCTCATCACCTCCTTCATTCATTTAGTCTCAGCCATTCCTTAGTGGTCCATGGGTTGCTATGGAACCCACAGTTCTAAGCTTCGAAATGAAGCCTGAGTCTAATACTGGTACTTTGACAAATATTCCTGCTTTCATGTTCCTTTAGAAGACAAGAAAGCAGGAATAACAGAATGGTATGCGACTTTAGAAAATGAAGGGCAGAAATAATACATATGAAAATATTGAGGAAGGAGGGATGGCATTATAGTTATTTTGGTTATATGTGAATGGGTCTCATTTCCTAGTAGATTGTGAGCTTCTTAAGGGTATGATGGCCCTTGCATAACTTAGCTTTGTGTGATTTTTTTTTCTTTTATACATGAATAAAATAAGATTGTGGGCTGACATTCACTTAGATCTTCATAATATCATATATAAATCATTTCTCCTCACCTAATTTTAGAAAACTTGTGGCTTAGTTTTCTCTCTTAAATTACTGAATACCCTTCCATGCACATTAATTTAAGAATTAAGGCATTCTTGTTATCTTTCCATTTTTTTCAAGGCTAAACTTTGCGTGGATGTAACTGATTGCATTCTCCAGGACATTGCTCTATCATTTATCGTCTCTCGTAATTTTTGGTATCTTTTCCTCTCTTGTGGCTACTTCTCAACCTGATAACAAGCTCATGGTTCAGCCACAATCAAAATGATCAAGTGAGCAAATAAATTGTATCCAACTTTAGCTATAGCTACATCTCTCTTCCTTCTGAATCATCTAAGCTTTTTTAAGAAAGTCAGTACTCTGCCTCCATTTCCTTACTTCGCATTCGCTTCTCAATATGCTACAGCTTGATTTTCAGTCTCACTGGGTTCTGGCAAAGATCACTCTTGGCAAAGGTTCCCCAAATTAGTGAATATTTTTTCAGGTCTTGTCTTCCTGGACTTCTCTCCTGAACTTGGCATTTTAATTCTCTTTTTAATTGGAATTAAAAAAAAAAAAAAAACTATAAATGAGATTCAAGCAAATCCTCTTTTTTTTCTGTCAAGTGTACATTTTGTCTGGCTATTCAGGATGTCTCTTTTACATATTTTATTTACATATGCTTTGTGCACTTTCTTTTTCAGTACATTTAGATTGCATTTCAGATACTAATCTGTTGTTACTTGTATTAATTGCAAATCACTTCTTGTAGGTATGGAGTGTGTCCCTAAAGAACTGAGCATAGATTTTGTTGGACGTCACTATTTCTTTACCTTTCATTTCATTAATATTTGTTTTGTTTTTGTCCTTATAATATCATCTCTTTTTCTTTCTTTGGCTTATCTTTTTTTTTCTTTTTTTCACTTTCAAGATATGAACACTTAGGTCATTAATTTTCAGACTTTATGCATTTCTTTTTAATATTAATCTTAAGAATGTACATTTTCCTTTAAATAATACTTTTAACATCTTTCCAAAAGTTTTGACATGTAATCTTTTCATTATCATTTAATGCTACATATTTTCTAATATTTATTATGATTTCTTCCTTGAACCATATACTACTTAAAAATATCTTTAAATTTGTAAGGTGATTATTTTTTTTTTCTTTTGATTTCGATTCAGTTACATTGTACGCATGTACAGAGACATGGTTTGTATTTTACTGTTTCTATGGAATTTCTTTTGTCTTGGTTTATTTTGTTTCTTCCATACGTCCTGTAAATGTCAGTAGCCTGTGTCAGAGTTCCTATGCCGTGCCAGTCATATGAATTTGAATTCCAAGATCATGTAAGATGCAATCTCTGAATTAGAATTAATAGGGTCAAGTTAATTTATCTTCCTATGATACTGGGAATTTTTTTTTTTCTAGATTACTCCTTCAATGAGAATGTAGTATACTCAGGGTATAGATTTATTATATTACAACTCCCTACATGCCAGAGTCCTAAATTTTCTTCCCTCTCACCATGTGGTCACTGTATCTACATGCCAAAATTATCATACTAACCAGGTCCATGCACCCATAACTCAGGACAGACATAGTAGGCTGTCACCTATTTAATGACCTAGTTTTTATTTTATACTTTTACTTAAAAGTCTCACTGTTTACTTACACAGTGTCATAGGAAAAAGTGCTATTTGTTAACAGGACACTGCGGTGGCATAGCGGTTAAGAGGTATGGCTGCTAACCAAAAGTTCGGCAGTTTGAATCCACCAGGTGCTCCTTGGAAACTCTATGGGGCAGTTCTACTCTGTCATATAGGGTCGCTATGAGTTGTAATTGACTCGATGGCAACAGGTTTGGCTTTTTACAGACTGTTAATCCCAATCTCCCCTTGTTGATTTCATCATTCAAATAAACATTAGTTATTGTGTGATATGCCTCAGGTGTAGTTATGAAAGAAGGTACAGATGTAGATTTAGAATACCTGGGATAAACTGCTGAAGGAATGCTGACTTTAAAGGAGATCCTCAAATTTTCTTGATTGAAAAACTTCTTTGATGATATTTTATGTTTTAGCCACATGAATCTCTGATACAGGTGACGTTTTTACATTTATAGATGGCTGATGTAGCGGAGTGAATAATTGTCCCCCAAAACATCATGCCTTAATCCTTCAAACCTGTCTTAGTCATCTAGTGCTGCTATAACAGAAATACCACAAGTGGATGGCTTTAACACAGAGCAATCTATTCTCTCACAGTCTAGGAGATTAAGAGCCTGAATTCAGGGTGTCAGCTCCAGGGGAATACTTTCTCTTTGTCAGCTCTGGGGGAAGGTCCTTGTCATCAATATTCCCCAGTCCAGGAGCTTCTCAGCACAAAGACCGTGGGTCCAAATGACGTGCTAGTCTTTTTGCTCTTGTTCCTTGGTAGCATGAAGTCCCCATGTCTCTCTCTGCTCCATTCTCTCTTTTATATCTCAAAAGAGATCGATTTAAGATGCAGCCTAATCTTGCAGATTGACTCCTGCCTTATTAACATAACTGCTACTAACCCCACCTCATTAATATCATAGAGGTAGGATTTCAATACATAGGAAAATCACATCAGATGACAAAATGGTAGACAATTACACAATACTGGGAATCATGGCCTAGCCAAGTTGACACACATTTTTGGGGGACACAATTCAATCCATAACAAAACCTGCAAATGTTACCTTATTTGGAAAAAGGATTTTACAGATGTGATTAGATTAAAAAATCTTTAGACGCAGAGATTATTTTGAATTACCTGGCTGGGTCCTAAATGACATCACATGTCCTTATAAGAGAGAGACAAAGGGGTATGTGATGCATACAGAAGAGAAGACACATATCCCCAAAGGAGAAAGCACTGTGAAGATGGGGCAGAGAGGGAACTGAGGGTGCCCACCTTAAAGATTGGAGTGATGTAGTCACAAGGCATGGAATGCCTGCAACTGACGTAAGCACGAAGATTTAAGGAATGGATTCTCCCCTAGAACCTCCAGAGGGAGCATGGCCCTGATGGTACCTAGATTTTGGTCCAATGATACTGATTTTGGATTTATGGTCTCCAGAGAATACATTTCTGTAGTTTTAAGCCATTAGGTTTGTGGTAATTTGTTATGAAGATCATGTAGTAGATACTGAAGCATCATCGCATTCCTGTTCTGAATGTCTTTGAAAATGACCCTATATTTCAAAGCCCACGCAGCATGGGATAGTCATACCAGAATCATGTTAAGGATCCTGGAATCAGGGTACCTGGGTTTGATTCTTACCTCCTACTAGTTTAGTCACTTTGGGCAAGTTTCTCAACACCTTCTCTAAGTGCCTTCATCTGTAAAATGGGGATAATGCCAGTTTACCTCCATGAAATCTATGTCACCTCTCATAGGAGATGTCGTGAGAATTGACATTGACATAATTCATATAAGCTGAGTACCTAGTAGGAAACCGTGGTAGCATAGTCGTTAAGAGCTATGGCTGCTAACCAAAAGATTGGCAGTTCGAATCCACCAGGCACTCCTTGGAAACTGTATGGGGCAATTCTATTCTGTCCTATAGAGTCACTTTGAGTCGGAATCGATTCGACAGCAACAGGTTTTTTTTTTTTTTTTGAGTACATGGTAAGTGCTCAGTAAGTGTTAGCTAATTATCATTACCTTAGGTCCAGTGCATGAACCATGGGCATTATTGTCTCAGGTTGTACTCACTCAGCCATGTTCTCTTATTTGCATTCAGTTTGTAATTAAGAGTATCATTCACTATGTAAATATTTTGCAGGAAGATGTTTGGAGTCACTTTTTCCTAAAATGTCGTACTCTTTAATAATTGGTGTTGATAATACTTTTCCAATTGTGACATTAAGTCAAAATCTGTCCATATTTGCACTATTTAATTTGCACCATTTTGGGTATAAACTGTACTACATTTTCTATATCCACGGCTAAATTTAGGTCAAAAGCTGGATGGACTAACTTTTAAATAAAATCTGCAAAATATTTAATTAATTTTATGATTAATATCTCCTCATTGTGTTGAATGCATAACGTAATGTTGCAGAGTACAGGAAAATGGTAAATAGCTATTTCCAGAAAATAATCATCTCTTGGGAGAGCTTTATAATGTTGAGCAAAAGAATAGTTTTTTTTTTTTTTTTTAATTCTTAGTGAGGTCTATGATTCTAAAATAATCTTTAAAGAACATTACAAAAAAGATGAAAGTATCAACTAGGAGAAAAATTCCCTCTTCTCATTTATGTATTAGTTGGCACATGGTAACCCATGGGAGAGTTTTCAAAGCTTTAGCATGGTGGCATTTCTGGTCACAAATGTCATTCCATGGTAGCTAACAGCATTAACTGAGAGGTGCCATACAGCAGTCCTGGGCTATGAGTTATGTAACAGGCAAACCATTCTGGCTGGAGAATAGGATTTATGGAAGATAAGTTTAGAGAAGTAGGTTCTGGTATGCTGAAAAGGTGTTGAATGATAGTTAAAACATGGGCTTTGGAGTCAGCTAGTCTTGCGTAATAATCTTTCTCTGCCACTTACTGGCTATATGACCTTGGGGAAACTATAGTATTCCATACAATGGAGATAATATTAATATACACAAATGTTATAAAGATGAAAGAAACTTATACTTTTAAAGTAAGAAACACAGTGCCTAGCACTTTTAGGCAATGGGGAGCCAGCAAATAACACCAAGAAAGGGACCGACAGGATGAGAAGTACACCTTAGACTGGTGTATTTGGCAGCAATGTTTTTGGTTGGCATGAATTGGGGAAGGACCGGAGGGAGGAATTTATGACCTGACTGTGGTTTTCCAGGAAGACATCACTGCACAAAACAAGATATACCTGTGGGGTATACTGTTATGGGCACCACTGAGGGTGTCCTTAATAAATATTTGGCAGTAATGAGTTAATTTTTTCAGTAATATATGAGGTCTATTAAATTATAAGAAAATAGTGAAACTTACTTAAATATTCAGTAAACCAACCAACAAATAACATAAACCACTTACAAAAAGAACCAGGAGCTTTGTTTATCAAGAAAACAAAATTTGTATATAAGGTGAATAATTTTGCTGAAATTAATGCATTAATAGATTTTTTTTTTTCCTTTTGGTTACTTGGCCCTGGATTCTCAGTTTACTTTTGCTGCCCCATTGTGCATGATATCTAAGTTTCATAGTCAGGTCGAATGTATAGACATTTCTTTTAGGCACATTCAGAGAAAAATATGGTGATAGCATTGAAAGAAATTGAATTCCACAGTTACATAATAGCTTACGAAAGAGTTTAGTTTTTTTGCAGATACTCATTTTATGCAATAAAGAAATGTGTTCCATAAATTTTACTTATTCCCAAAAGTTTTCAACTATCATTACCGTAAACAGGGATTTGGTGGCGATACACGATAAACCCAAGTTTCAGTGTGGAGAGTGATGACAGTGTTTGACTCACCCTGGGGCTCGGGCTAGAATCCAGGGCTGTATCCAGAGACAAGTAACGTCAACCATATACAGGTATGTGCTACTAGTACAGTTCCACATGGCATTGCCCAGTGCACTGGCTGTGTGGTATAGCCTTTATATTCCTTTTAGGTCCCAGAGTTTTCAGTTGGTTTTGCAGCCCATTGCTACATTATATCTGTACATCAAAGCCAAGTTGGAAATTCAGGTAAATTCAGAGAAAAATATGTAAATTAGTTTGGCTAACATTTCAAGACATTTTCACATTTAGACATTTTTCTTAGGTGAGTTCTGCCCTTGTATTTTTCTTCCTGCAAATAATACGAATTAATTTTATAATGAAATGGAAAGGTCAATTTTTTTTTTCCGCGAAGTTTTGCTATGCCTTTTTCACATGTTTTTTGAAAAGTCATAACAATGTGTAAACTATGTTACAATATCTTTACATTTTGTTTAAGAAAAAAAAGAAGCAAATAATTCAAAACCATTTTACAAAATCACTTAATCCCATTTCTTCCCTCTCTTTTATGGCATCTATAGGGGGAATGAGTATCCACTGAACCACTATTTCACCAAAACCCAAGTCAGTCTGGTTGGTAGACAGTTCAGTAGAGTCTCCATGTGGTGTAGAGGTTTTGGAACCAGGCTTTAGAAGTTCTGAAAGTTCTACAGAAACCTCTTGGGACTGTCATGGAGAAGTGGAGGGGGAGTGCATTCTAATTAAAAAAGGGTTCTAACATGTAAAAAAAATACATTTTGGAAGTCATTTGTTTCAGTTTCCCAGTACTACTGTAACAGAAATACCACAAATGGGTAGCTTTAAAGAACAGATATTTATCTCCTCAGTTTCGGAGGCTGTAAGTCCAAATTCAGGGCTCTATATACCTCAAAAGTGATTAGGTTTAAAACATACCCCACATAGATATTGTCTCATCAGCATAGCAAAGAAAATCCTATTCCAAAATGGGATTACATCCTCAGGTACAGGGGTTAGGATTCCAAAAGATATTATGGGGGGACACATTTCAGTCCATAAAACCATTGATTTTGTAGACTGTACACCTAAGGAGAAGAAAGTAGTACAATGCAGGTGTACCTTGTTTTATAATGCTTAATTAAGTGTGCATTTCTAAATTGGTGAAGTAAATTTTTCAATTTGGAGTTATATTTTAAAATCATTTGTGTCATTGCAAGGAAACTTTTGATAGTTTTTCTCAAATAAAAAAATTAGGTTATTACACAATAAATATTGATGAATTTTGAATTCACTGAGTTTTGCAAAGCAATGAACTTCTATTAACAAATGTGCCATCTGCTGAGTTCCAAATTGATTTTTTCTAATTGAAATGCTATCTTTAACTCATTTTCAATATTTTTAAGTCCTATTTGGATGTATACTATCTTATTGGATGATTTTAGTTCTTTATCAAACCGTTAAAAAAATCTTCCTAAATTTGGCTAATCACATGTTATTAGGAGCAATTGTAATGTGAAAACAAATCTGTAATTGTGTGTAAAACCAAATTTTAGGCTTGATGAAAATGCTCTAAGTATTTTGAAAATGGTAGCAAATGATAAAATCATTAATGTTTTTAAAGATGGCTATAGAATTTTTAGGATTAAAGCATAAAATCTCCATGTGGGCGATTGATAGGCTCCCCCAGCATCACTTTTTCTGCAGTGGGCATCATCTGTCACTCCTCTTGTCAATATTCTTCTAGCATTGGGGGCAAGGAGGTGAGTGACCCAGAGGGAAAGAGATGACCTAGTGAGCTCTTCAGTCCTTGGAGCACCTGTTATCCATGGATTTCAAAGCACTTAATCCTGTTTGATGGTCCTGTGAGTTAAGAAGTGCTTTACTACTTGGCTGCAAACGTGTCATAGGACTCCAGTACGTTATTGGAAAATACAAGCCCTGGGCTATTTTTCTGACTCCTGGGTCAATGTTCAAGTCAAAGAACAACACTTGAGCCCCGGCTGACGGGGGATTGGGTGCTGATGGTTAACACTACCACTAATCAATTTTCTTGCTTCCTATTTGTCCATATGTATGAAACCTGCAGAATTAAATACCCCCACACTGTATGATCCCAGTGGATGGAGAATTATGATCTTCTCCTATGAAAATCTGAATAATTTTAAGGAGTATGTGATTGTGCCATGAACAATTGTAGTCAAAGAAAAGAATAAAAAACAAAACAAACAAAAAAAAACTTGTGATTAAGTATAATTTGGGGGATATTTGGTTAGAGCTATGGCTGCTACCCAAAAGGTCAGCAGTTCGAATCCCCCAGGTGCTCCTTAGAAACCCTATGAGGCAGTTCTACTCTGTCCTATAGGGTCACTATGAGTTGGAATCAACTCAAAGGCAATGGGTTTGGGTGTTAGGCAACTGGAGGCTTGATGACACAGTGGTTAAAGCAATAAGCTGTTAACCAAAGTGTCAGGGGTTTGAACCCACAAGCCACCAGCTATTCCATAGGAGAAAGAGGTGGCCATCTGCTTCCATAAAGATTTACAACCAATAGTAGGAAACACTTACATAGTATGTACTGCCAAGCACTACTTTACATCAGTTAATTTAATACAGCAACCTTTTCTCCATTTTATAGATGAGAAACCTGAGACACATATTGATATCAGAGAGATACAGGCACACTGTTAGAAAAGCAAACCTAAAACCTACTGCCGTCCAGTCAGTTCTGACTCATAGTGACCATTTAGAACTGAATAGAACTGTGCCTGGCGGATTTGAACTGCCAACCTCTTGGTTACCAGCCATAGCACTTAACAACTATGCCACCAGGGTTTCTGTTAGAAGAGCAGTAACTGGAATGTGGACTCAGTTACTCAGTCTCCAGAGTTTATGTGGTAACTACCACACTCAACTGCCACTAATGAATGAAGTAGCATTATTATAGTATACCTACCCCCCAAAAATATTAGAATGTAACTGTGATGAGATCTAGTCCATATTTTTTATGACAAACAGTATAACTCTGAAGTGGCAAAGTTGAAGTACATTAAAATGTTCAGGACTTCTTCTCTTCCTTGGCATTTTGAATTTGAAGTATAGAAAGATTATACGTGTTTTTATATTCATCTTTGGTGCTTTAATTTCATTCTGCTTTTTCTTTAGTAGACAAACAACATCCTAATGTTAGGTTAATATTGATGGGAAATACAAAAGAAAGAAGAAAAATCTAGAATATTGGTCTGTTTGGGAATTATATCAAGTTATCTTCGGTCTAAATGAGTCCTCTGGAATAGAACAAGGGGTGTACATAAGGAGATGTAGGCATGCTGAAAGCTGACTCTGGCTACTAGGATTTAAAGAAAATACTGGGAAAGAAGACTACCATAAAGGTGAAAACAGGAGTTGGGAGAGTAGTTATAGAGAAAGAGAAAAGTCAGCTAAATAATATCCCTCTTTTTTTTTTTTTTTCCAATCCTGGCTTAAAAAGGAAAAAAAATTTTTTTTTTTTTCCTTTTTAAGCTTAGCATCACTAAATTCTTTACAGCCAAATCTCCATAGCCTTCAAAGTGTAAGGGAGAATCACATTCATTGTATTTCATTTTTCACTAACACTCTATAAAGTATTGAAGAACTGAATACAATATCTGATTCAATAATCAAGAGAAGAGGAAGCAATTTTCAACAAAGCCATCCTCCGTGGGAAAAGAAATACACTTGAGACAATATAAGAAGGCTTTCAACTCAGTGGGAAAGGAATGTGAGATCGCTTCATTGAAGCTCATTGAAGCCTGTGCACAGTTTGCCTGCCAAGAAATGCTCATTCAATATAGGGAAATAAATTCCCATTCACTAATAAACACAGTCAAATGCAAAGCTGCCTTATAAAGTCAAATTCTATAAATAATCTCATAATAGGTCATAAGCGGTTTTTGACTTAACATTCCCCCCCCCTCCAAAAAAAAATCCAAGCCCATTGCTGCCAAGTCAACTCCAATTCATAGAGACCCTATAGGACAGGGTAGAACTGCCCCACAGGGTTTCCGAGGAGAGCTTGGTGGATTTGAGCTGCTGACCTTTTGGTTAGCAGCTGTAGCACTTAACCACTAAACCACCAGGATTTTGATAGAATTCTAAATTATGATAAATATGGTGAAGAAAAAATACAGGGAAGAAAGGAAATACAGTTGATTGAAAATAAGACTGAAAAATGGCTTTGATTTATTCTGGAGTGGATGGGAATTCTTCAGTGAGGAAGAAACATTTGAGCTGAGATCTAAAGGTTGATAAGTTCATCAGTTTAGGAGGAAGAAGAGTGTTCTGGAAAAAGGAATTTTCAGAGATAGAGAAGAGGCCATTAATACTATGATATCTGGGAAAAGTGGCAGGAAGTGAACGTCATATCTGCAGCAGGAGTCCACCTATTTAAACACAACGAAGTAACAGGAGACTGGGGCAAATAAAGGTAAGTTCATAGGTTTAATGGCTGTGACTTTCCCTCTGATTGCATCTAGTTTCTCTGTTTAGTAGAGGAGAAGTTATCTGCTGAGAATGAGGGGGCTGTGACAGAACTCGTGGCTTAAGAACAATGTAGCAAGTTTGAAAGCTTTGTGTGGAGAACAGGAGCGGATTTGGTACAATTGCTGGGAAGTATTGAGGGTGCCATTAAGATCGATGATTATTAATTTAGATAAAGGTGTCAGTATTCCATTTTGTGCTTTCCTATAGCAGGACTCAGATGCCTGAGAGCAAGGCTGAGAAGGAAGATGTGGTGCAATGAATTGCTTAATATGGCCCTTTTAGCCATGGTCTGTGTAACTCACACACAGTGATTGAGTGGGACTATGTAAATAAGGTATATGGCATCTGTGATTGTTGGGATTATGTGTCAAGTTGGCTAGGCCATGATTCCTAGTATGGTATGGTTGTCCTACACTTTATGTGTTGTAAATTCTAACCTCTACATGTCAATGAGGCAGGATTAGTTCAGGATGTATCTTGAATCACAGCCTTGCAGGAGGGCACGACTCAAGTCCCATCCTTCCATGGTATGTGGCCTGCATCAAAGTTATGTATGTGGGTACCCTGGCAGGGCTCACTCTTTCTGCATTTGGATCCTGCATCCTGATGGTGATCTTCTAGCCTCTGGTTCTTGGGACTTGAGCCAGAGGCCTGCCATCTGACCTGCCAATTCTGGGATTTACCGGCCTCCACAGCCCCATTGGCCAACAGCCTCTCATCTGACCAAATTTGCCAGCTCCTGCAGCCTTGTGAGCCAGCAGCCTGTAGTTTGACTTGCCAGTTTGTGTTCATCAGCCCCTGCAGCCACATGAGTCAGGAGAAGCCCATGCCTGACCCATCGATTTGGGACTTGCCAGCCTCCACAACTGCTTGAGCCATTTTGCTGATATTATTCATAAGCTCTGTGAGACGTTGCAGTGAATTACAGAACCCAAAGATGGAAGGGGAAGAAGTCGATGTTAGAGATGATGGAATGGTAGGTACAGCAGTTTGGAAAAGTTAGACATTTGGGATATCTTTAACCTCTGTCTCATAGAAACCAGCTTTATGCTGATCCTTATAAAAGAAATTATTCATTTAGAAGACTATTGAGATCATCCAGATTTGGGATCTTTCTAATGAGTAAAATGAAAAGACAAAGGTGAAAGGGAATTACGTATTGCAAATGCAATGGTTGGAATAACGTACCATAAAATTTTAACTGGGTGGAGAGAAAGATAAAGTCCCTAGGTGATGCAAATGGTTTGTGCTTGAATACTAACCTGAAGGTTGGCAATTTAAACCCACCCAGTGGTACCAAGGAAGAAAGCCTTGACAATCTGCTTCTGTAAGGATTGTTGTTGCCCCTGACTCATGATGGCCACATGTGTTACAGATTAGAACAGCTCCATGGGGTTTTCTTGTCTGTAAGCTTTATAGAAATATACCTCTAGGTCTTCCTTCCACAGAGTCACTGGGTGGGTTTGAACCTTCAACCTTTTGGTTAGTAGCTGATTGCAAACAGCTTGTGCCACCCAGGCTCCTTTCCAGCCAAGAAAACTCTGTGGAACAGTTTACTCTATAACACAGGAGGTTGCCATGAGTCGAATTGATGGCACTGGGTTTGATGGGTTTAGGAAGGGAGGTGAAATTTTTAAAAAACTAATTATAGAGAGATAGTAGAGGGGTCAGTGATTTGAGGGTTTATAGTTGAAATGAGTTTTAAGGGTTTAATTTGTGTAATTAAATAAATAAAACCTTGTAGTTGTAAGAGAATAGAATTCTGAAAACTGACATTAAAAATGACAATGTTCAGTGTTTTTCTGGGTGAGTGGATGATCAAAGAGAGTTGCCATTTGAGGCTAGGAGTTAAAGGAAGTGAGAGGCCCAGATTTAGCATGAGTTTTCCATATGACTTTTAAAATCTCCCAGGATAATAGTAGAAAATATTGTGAACACAGGAATTGTGAGCTTAGATGCCAGGTAGGGGCTGGTATCTTCACAGATGTGATTTTGAAAATGAGGGTGAAAGTAATATAGCTGAATGGCTTGGGCTTCAAAAAGGCACAGAGTTTTAATTATAAAAGCATAAGGGAATTAATTATTGTCCAGAGATATTGACCTAAACAGTTCATAAGGGAAAGGCAATTTTGTAACTTCTGATTTTTAAAGAAAGTATGGTTTTCATGATTTTCTGTAATTTGTCATTAAAATACATTCTTTTGATTTTCCCATAATTAAAGGTGGAATGTCAGTTTTGGCTTAGGGCCTAAAATGTCCTTTTAAAACATGCCTGCTTTTGGAAATTTTAGTATTATTTAAAGAACTTTGTTTATATATGCATGTATGTGTGTGTGTATATATATGTATGTACATATATGTATATATATACAGCACACATATTCTTTCTGCAAGTAGGAACACCATTATATAGCTCATCAAGCTATACCAGATGCTTGATAAAAAGACTATAAATATTTAAAGGTTAACAAAATGCATTGCATAAAATATGTTTAGCAGAATGCTTAAAAACACACAGGAAATATTATGATGAACCATGTGTTAAAATAGTTGCATACAACTTCATTCCTGCTCTTACATTAGAAATTACTAGCTTCTCTGTTCGTGGAGCATGACATTTCAATTGCACAGCCAATGAAAGAATTACATGAAGAGACTGAAATGATTTACTGTACGGAAAGCTACAAGACCAAAGTTACGATGGTAAACTATTACTCTACATACACAAGGTCAAGTTAGAGTGACCCACTCATAGACAACCTTCAGTTTTTACTTAGTAAGGAATTGCTCTTAGAATTGTTAGTTGCTTTTGGTTTGGGTTTTTTTCCTTCTTAAAAAATAGAGATTACTATCTTGGATCTGTTACCACTATCTTTAAAAAATATCTGTGTTAAATTTAACCTTTTTAATTTTAAAATTGATATCAAGGTTAAGAAGACCATTGGTGTTTTTTAGAACCTTATAAATTGAAGCTGTGCACTGTAATCATTTCCTGAAAATGTAAGTAGGTTAGGAAATGTTTACACATTTTTAATGTAACTTCAAAGAGACTACAGTTGTATTGTAGTTTTAATGTTTAACAAGAATCATCTTTATGGTAAATCTTATCTTTATTCTATTGGGAGGGAGGGGGAAGAATATAAATAGTGTATATATATTATAAAAAATTGTTATGTATAATTAATATTTTAAAATATGTCCAAAATTCTGGGAAGTTCATATATTGCTTTTTCCAGACATGTTTTGTTGATGCATAAAAAGAGGACTGTACTAATAAATGTCTCTTGAATTACACATGGTGTGAGAAAAAGAAAGTCTTTGGGTTATGAATCTTGGATTTAAGGAGGCAATCATCAAATATTTAAGATGAAAATGCAGTAACACATGCTAGCTGCCATGCATAAGTCTGGTGAATGTTATGACAAGGTTTTAAATACATTCATATTTGGAGCATTTTTATGAAAATATTCATTAATTCAAACAGACATTCATATCTGGCAAGCTGCATTTTAAACGTGATTCCTGGCTGCATGAGAAAACTGGTAAAGCCATGAAAGAATGGGTGAAATATATTGTAATCATGTTTAAATTATACATTATTTGGTATACATATCTGTATGTTGTCATATTATGCATTAAATTTAGTGCATAAATCATATTGTTATAATTCTGATGTCGCCAAAAGGCACAAAATATGACAAACAGGAATAGGCATGTAGATATTATCATATTCAATAATTCAATGAGCATTTGTTCTATGTAAATTAACTTTCTGTTAATAAAAATTATACTCATTTATTATACTGTTTCCATATGATAATTAAAAAATGTCTTTTTTTCCTAGAAAATCATTACAAAATGTGAATAATGCATTTGTTTAATATCTTTATAAACAAGATCTTACCATCAGATTAGTTCTGGAAATGAAAGCATTATTGATTTCTGTAATAATTTTTATAATATTGTTACACTGCAGTACTGAAGCTGCTAATCTCATTTTTCTGGACAACTCTATGCATTTAAAACAGTGTTTAAACTTTTTCAAAGTAAACAATCTTAGTTGGATAGGACCTGTTAATGTACAACTGTAGAAAATATACTTTTGGTAGTAAACAGAAAATATTGTTATGAACTTAGTAAAATAATTAAATTCTCCTGTATTCCAATAATTAACGTGAAAGCTAATTCAATCAGCTCTTGAGTTCTATATGTAACTTTTTAATCTCAGTGAAAGTCACACTGAGGAGAAAGAAAGAAACTTCATAATGACTGACTTAAAACCATAAAAACAAAAATGCTGCAAAAAACTATTTTATTGTGCTTTAAGTGAAAGTTTACACTCAAGTTAGTTTCTCATACAAAATTTATACACACATTGTTATGTGACCCTAGTTGCTGTCCCTATAATGTGACAGCACACTCCTCCTTTCCACCTCAGATTTCCCATGTCCATTCAACCAGTTCCTATCCATTTTTGCCTTCTCATTTTGCCTCGGACAGGAACTGCCCATTTAGTCTCACGAATCTACTTGAGCTAAGAAGCGCACTCTTCGTGAGTATCATTTTCTGTCTTACAGTCAGAATCTTTGTCGGAAGAGTTGGCTTCAGGAATGCTTTTAGTTTTGGGCTAACAGAGAGCCCAAAGGCCATGTGTTCCGGGATGCCTCCAGTTTCAGTCAGACTAAGTCTGGTCTTTTTACTAGAATTTGAGTTCTGCATCACACTCTTCTCCTGCTCTGTCAGGGACTTCCTGTTGTGTTCCCTGTCAGGGTGGTCATTGGTGGTATCAGGGCACCATCTTGTTCTTCTGGTCTCAGGCTAGTGAAGTCTCTGGTTTATGTGGCCCTTTCTGTGTCTTCAGCTAATATTTGCCTTATGTCTCTGGTTTTCTTCATTCTCCTTTGCTCCAGATGGGTTGGGACAAATTGATGTATCTTATATGGCTGCCTGCTAGCCTTTAAGACCCCAGACACTACTCTCTGCTAGGCCCTAAGACCCCAGACACTACTCACCAAAGCGGAATGTGGAACATTTTCTTAAAGAACGTTGTTATGACAATTGACCTAGATGTCCCTTGAAAGCATGGTCCCCAGACCCCTGTCCCTGCTACTGTGGCCTTCAAAGTGTTCAGTTTATTCAGGAAACTTCTTTGCTTTTGTAAACACAGGATCTTGATTGCTATTTGACAGTAGAAGGTCAAGCATGAGGTATATATATATATATATATAAATATATATATATATAAATAAATCTGGTCTATAATAACAAAGAAACTTCCATAAAATTATTAGGTTAAACCAGACGACATGCTTATATTTGAATGTATTTGGACTACAAATATAGCAGCTTCATACGGTTCAACCTAAGATACTATGCATGTGTACTTGTTGTATGAAATATTTTCTGTATAAAATGTGCCTTTATATAACACACTGTTAATCAATGATTTGTGTAAACCATTTGTTAAGGAAGATGCTGTACAATGTATGTGAAAGGAGATTGAATAGGAATTTGCATTCTAGCACTGACTCTACCACTCACTTACTAAATCCCTTCAGGCCAATGGTGTAATTTCTCTGAGTCTTGGCTTCCTCATCTGTATTACGGAGATGTCACAGTTAGGCTGTTTTAGGCTGCAAGTAATGGAAACACAGCTAAAGTGTCTCAAACATAAGGGGCTGATTATCTCAGAAAACAAGAAGATTGAAAGAGTTCCAGGGTTGCTTCAGAAGTCCAATAATGTCACTGAAATCTCAGAATCCTTTTGCCTTTTTTCTCTGTGAGTCTTTGAAGGTTTTTTGGCCTCAAGTTTTCTTGCTCCTGGTTGTAAGCAGCATCTCTTTCTCACAGCAATTTCCAAGGAGAAGACGAAGAACCCATACTTGTTTTGTGATCTTTTTTAAGAGCAGAGAGAACTTTTTCTAGAAGATCCCACTAATATCACTATAAATCTTACTGCCCAGAATTGCCTAACATGCCTAAGCCAGACACAGGCAATGGGGGAAATATCAACATCTTTGTCTTGGACTAATTTAAAGAGGCTCCTTCCTTGAGTTCATGGATGCAAAAAGGGCAAATATTCCAATGATATTAGGCCCTGGCAGCAAAGAGGAAAAAGCAAGATGCTTCTGTGGAACCATCAACAGTCTGTGCCACACTAACTTATGCAATGGGACAATTTTAAATATATATATGAAAAACTGAAAAATGAAGAACTAGAATTTAAAAACTTTTTTCTGCAAGCTGCAACAGAATACTGACAAAATTGGGTACATAAAGGTGAAATGATGTCAAAATAGTTCATATGTAAGCACATGCAATAAAGTCAGTAATACGGTTACTAACATAGTAAATAAAGAGTTGTAATAGTTGCAAGTGATGAGGCAGGAATATGGGGGAAGTTTCAACTCATGGGTAAGAAATTGAAGAGAACAGCAAATTTGAGGAACATTTGACTAAGAAATAGGATTGCTCAATATTTTTTAATTTTAAGAATTAAAAAAAAAAAGTAGGATAAAACTTCAGTTGACTGAACATCTAAGGGTAAAACTAAAAATCATTAGTTTGGATTTACGGACTTTTACCTAAGATGATGACTTCTATAGAACTCTAAACTTGTAGTCAGGAAAATCACAACTATCCTGAAGAAAATATAATGGAAATGATGATGACTAGATGTTCAATGGTATTTCATTTTCAAGAAAGATCACCAATAAGTCTGTAATAAACTCATCAACTCTGGGAAATGTTTTTCAAAATTATGTAAATGATTTACACTTAGTAAGGGCATATTTATATTATAAATATATTTATATTCAAGTGCTACGGCTGCTAACCAAAAGGTCAACAGTTCGAATCCTCCAGGCATATTTAATATTTTAGCCTGTTCCAGTGCAAGTAAATGAAAAGCATGAAGAACAAAAATACTGAGTCCACTGTTATCAGAATTGAAGTTATACTTTAATATACATTTACTTTACAAAATTGATCTTACTCTTAAAAGCCTTTTGCATAAGAAGTTGGCACCTTTTCAGATACTGATGTCTAAAATCTGGATGGTAGAGTAATAAAGTGAATTATCCGGTAAGGTTAGGGTTAGTCATTAATTGCTTTTTTTATGTGTTAAACAAGCAAAAGGGAAGCTGAATAGTCACACAGAATATAATTAAAGTTACTCTAAGTAGGCAAATTCCTCTTTTAGACATGGTTGGAGAACTTCAGTAGCAAGTAAATTGGCTATATATATTTTAATGGAGGCTCTGACTTCACTGGCATATGATATAGATTCTTTACATCAAAATTCATTTTTTGTAAGAAACATACTAGTCTTTGAACATTATTTAGAATATTCTTTAATTATCAGATTAAAGAATTGAATGAACTTTAATTATTCACCTGAATAGGAAAGACCAGATTATGAAAAATTCTAATTGACATAGTCTACCACTAGTTATTTGAATATGGCATTTTACGTGGGTATGTGGGTATGTATGTGCATATATATATATATGCACATACATACTGATATTTTTATTTATTCATTCATTCCACAAACACATATTGAGTGCTAAGTGAATAACTTATAAAGATCATCACAAAGCTGGTTCCTATGAGGTGGAGGTTAAAGATGTCCCAAATGTCAGACCTGTATCACTCCATCATCTCACACATCACCTACTCCTTCTCCCCTCAGTACTCCTTCCCATCTTTGGTTTCCCTAATTCGCAGACTGTATGAAGGAAATGGCTCATGTGGTTGTGGAGACTGGCAAGTCCCAAATCCGTGGGTCAGGCATAGGCTTCTTATGGCAGCCACATGGCTGCAGGGACTGACAAACCCAAACCAGCAGTTCAGACCAGAGGCTGCTGGCTCGCGAGACTGTGGAAGTTGCTGAAACTGGTCGCATGATGGAGGCTAAATCCTAGAATCTGTAGGTCAGACAGCAGGCCTCTGACTCAAGTGTCAAGAACCAGAGGTCAGTTGATCACAAACCAGACACAGGATCCAGATGCAGACAGAGAGAGAGAGCGCCCCACCAGGTTACACACATATGTCTTAGATGCAGGCTACACCCCAGGGAATGGCGTAACTTGAATAAGGGTGGGACTTGAGTCATGCCCTCTTGCAAGGCTGTGAGACCCAAGATACACCCTACACCAGTCCTGCCTCATCAACATGTAGAGGTCCAGATTCACAACACATAAAATGGAGGACAACCACACAATACCTGGAATCATGGCCTAGCTAAGCTGACACATAACTCCAACAATCACAGATTCCATATACCTTATTTGCATAATCCCAATCAGTCATTGTGTGTGAGTCACAAAGACCATGGCTAGAACAGCCAAATTAAGTAATTCATTACACCATAAGTGCATACTAGGAGTGAATCATTTGACAAGGTATTGTGGGTGATACAAAGCGGTATAAAGATAATAAGGAAGATAAGATAGGTTTTAAAAATTCCCATATAAAGCAGTATGGGGTAATACTGTGTAGAGTAAAAATACCCATTGCCTTTGAGTCAATTCTGACTCATCACAGTCTTATAGGTCAGAGTAGAACTGCCCCATAGTGTTTCCAAGGAGTAGCTGGTGGATTCGAGCTGCCGACCTTTTGGTAGCAGCCATAGCTCTTAACCACTATACCACAAGTGCTCCTAGAGTAAAAATATTGGCTCCTAATACCTTGTTGTTAGTAGATTTCACCTGTGATGAACTTTCTAGAGAGAAATAATGAAAATTGTACATCCTATTGTATAAATGTTGGTGTTAAATGATAAACTGTTCCTTCTTTTAAAATATAAAATTGTGTTTTTCATATCTTTTTGGAGTTAAAATGACCTACCTTTAATGAAAATATGATTTTGTTGATATCCTTACCTGAAAAAATAAAGTGTTGTAAACTATATGTCAGACCCTGAATTTATGTTATTTTAAGTAATGCATTGTTCAATGAAATTTGAAAGTCTTGGGACAACTGATGTAGACCAAGAACTGCAGGGGTCGAGTTTAGAAAATTCAATTTAAATGAAATAATGAATCTATTATATGCAAGAAGAATGAGTGAAGGAATTTCCATTTTCTATATCTAGCTCTCTCCTTTGGAAATACTCGATCCTGTGAACAGATTATTCTCCCATCTGATACAGGCAAGAGATGTATGTGCATGCTTGTATGTGGGTTTGGGGGACAGAAAAATGCAGGTGTGGGGAGGGAGCTGGCAATTACGTGTGAATTACAAAATTCCACTCTTCATGAAAAATAAATAGAACTGAAATGGCGATAATTGAATCTGTATTCTCAACGTACTTGGGAGTTAAATTTTCAAAGATAAGTCAATATATAAACAATTTGCCTTCATTTTGTTGAGTTGAATGTATGTTGAAATGTTGATTATATTTTATTTTTTAAAAAAGAAATACGTGCATAGCAAGAATGCTGGTGATGCCATAAACCATCGGTTCAACAAGCCCATTAGTCTTAAAAAAAACTTAGAGACTTTAAATTGATTTATCATTTGATACAACAAACACAGGAAGGAAGATCCATGAAATTGCTACATATTGCCTAAAGTTATTTGGCCTTCTTAATTGGTTAACATCTATATACGTTATAATTGGTATATATATATATATATATTTTAATCGCTATGAGTTGTTGGGTTTATGAGTCAGAATTGACTCAATGGCAGTGGTTTTTTTTTTAACTTTAATCTTAAGAGAAAATTATTCTTTGGTGTTATTTAGATAACCTCCTTCTGAAGATGTCTATATCAGGGTACAATTGAAAACAATATCAGACTGGAGACAGAAAACCAGCATAATAATAATATTAATAATAAATAATAAAATGAATAACATCGTTAATTGCTATCTATTTAATAACAGCGTGCTATGTCATCAAATTAGCACAGGGCTAGAGCCAGTCTCTTAAAATTGTTATTTCTTCAGGACAGCCCCTCATCCAGCCCATTTCCTGAAGTTGTGTTTCTCCTCAAAACTTCCTTGAAAAGAAAGCCACTGGCTAGCCGGAATGGGCTGAAACACATCCTAACTTCAATTTTGGCACTCCAGGTGACCTTTAGCTCATTAACTGCTTAAACCTTATGCACGGTAAATTCTCCGCCCCTAGGTGGAGAGTTAATATGCTACTGAACAAAAATTGCTAACTCTCTCCTGCGTGGGGAATTGAATATGGGCCTTAAGAAATGTTTACTCGTTTTGAAATGCTCTGTATCAATGCTCCCACCATTTTGTATTCTGAAACTGATCCTTCCTATATAAACCAGCCTTAGCAAGCTGCCTGTGAGCAGTCTTGGAAAGCACTTAGTCCCAAATGTGCTCCTGCTTGGCCAACCAATAAAATTGCCTTTCCTTCTCCCCAGCTTGGCCTCTGTCTTTTTGGTCCTGGATAGAGTCAGGCAGAGCAGAGCCGGTAACGAAATAGTTTCTGTACCAACATTTACTCCGCGAACAAATCTATCGGGTAAATATTATTATCTTTATTTTGCAAACAAGGAAATAAATTTTAAGTAGCTTGTATTATGTCAGGAGCCCTGGTGGCAATGGTTAAAGCGTGGTTTAATGGTGGTTTGAAACCACCAGTGGCTCTGCCTCAGAAGAGATTTACAGCCTTGGAAACCCTATGGGGTTGCTATGAGTTGCAATCTACTTAATGGCAGTGGGTTTTTGTGTGTGTGTGTGTGTGTGTTATGTTACACAGGAGGCCATTGGTGATATAAACAGTTAATGCAGTTGACTGCTAACTGAAAGGTTGGAGGTTCTAGTTCACAAAGAGGCGCTTCAGAAAAAAGGGCTGACGATCGATCTACTTCTTAAAGATCATAGCCATTGAAAACCCTGTGGAGTACAGTGCTACTCTGAAACACCTAGGGTTACCATGAATTGGAACCAACCCAATGGCAACTGTTTTATTTTTATCTTGTTTTATTAGGTTACATAGGTAAAACATGGGTATTGATTAACTGGGTGACTTTAGAGAAAAATAAACCTCATAGTCTTAATCTCCTCCATTATAAAATTTTGACCTCTACTAGGTAATGTGTAATACTCATTTCGAGTTTACAAAAGGCTATGAGTCGCAGCATTTATGTTTCTTGATTTTTGCTTCAAAGAAGTTTCTAATTTGTGTTGAGAATATGACCTTTTGTTCTCAATGCAGCAAAATTAATTAAATGCACATTATTTTACATGTTAATTTGAAAGTCCAACTGTAATTTATTGCATTTGAGATGGAAGGAACACAAATGGTTAATGACTGATCAAATTTCTAGGTTGTTTACAGAATAGTGTCTAGGGAAATAACCTCTCATAGCCTGTGGGGCAGTGCATGTAGAAAATTAATACTTTAAAATAAGTTTTAACTAAAGTATTAAATACCAATGTATATGTAACTGGCAGAACAAAGCTCCGCTGTAATTTTACTGCAGAAAGAAAAAAAAGGAAATGGCTTCCTTCAGATTATAAGATCAGTGAGTACAGTGTAACTTAGCACAAAGAAAGAATTTTTAACCTGCAAAGTTCTGCCTGGACTCTGTCCTGTGTAGCTAAAGGTATCCTTTGAGGCATATGGTCCTGTTATTTGGCACGTTGTTATGGACCTCATTACTCATGTACCAACAGGTTTTCTGGCAGCAGGAGGAACCGAAACTACTCTTCAAAATAATGTAAAATACTACGTGCGATTTGGGCAAGGGAACCTGAGCAGTATGTAGGACTAAAAAAAAAAAATCTCCCTTGTTAAAACAAAAATCACATTAAGCCAGTAATAGAAATCGGTTGAAGTTTATTTAATATGATTTGTAAAACAGAGGTACATTTTGATTAGGGAGTCAAAAATGTTCCGAAGATTAGAGAAATTTCACAGATTTTTATATTTCATTTTCTCTCTAGTGATTATACATTGCCATGGAAACGGGGCCAGAATAGTATTTTCATAATAACTGTTTACCCTAAAACACAGCTTCTAGCCTGACCTTGGAGTTTCTGTTTCTCAAAACTGACATACATAGATAATTCCTCACAAGCCCCAAGGCAAGCATTTTTTACAAATTAAGCTAAGCTACTGTATGACCTAAAGGTGACTTTAGGAAGACCAGTTTCTTCAAGGTTAAAGATTCAAAGGAAGATCCCAGAGTAATGGCCTGGGTGGGTCACCCCAACTCTGTGGTCCCCAGAAATCTGGATTCCAGGAGAACTAAAACTGTTTCCCACTCTCTTACTTAATGTGGATATGGTTTATGTCTAAGACTCACATTCTTTCTTCTGGAACAAGAGTGAATATGTGTGCATACACATTTAACAATATTAAGTAAGAAAATTGAAAGGTGGGATGCAGTGCAGTTGGGGGACAGGAAGTATATATGCGCTAATTGTCTCATGTTTTAGAACAGGAAATCAATAGATTCAAATATGGTCATTCTTTAAAAAAAATTAAGTAATTTTTATACGGTCAAGTTTTATAAGATTTATATTTTGCTATGTAACCATAATTGGCACAGTTATTTAAACTTAAATCTATGACTGGATTCCATATTCATCACACAGATGTTTTACTATAATTCCTCAATTTTGAAGTTTTAAAATTTTTGATTTATCTTTTTTTTTTTTGAAGGTATGTTTATGATCCACTAGCTTTTTTTTTTTTTTTAACTTTTCTTTAGGGTTCATTCAAGCTCATTCACTAGGCTGTAGGTTCTTTTGTATTTGAAAATAGCTGTTCATTGCCTTTAGAATAGGAGGACAAGTGGGTAAAGGATAAAATGATTTGTTCACGCTATCTTTCCCTCAGAATGTTGCAGACATTCTCAGACATTGTGCACATTGCTCCTACACTTGTGGCACTCACCGACTGAATGCTGTGGTAGAGACAGCTCTTACCCAGTGTATCTTTCCCTCTTGTGCATGACTCTTACTGCCTAAATACCTATCTGAGTCTTTATTGTGCTTTGATGAAATTATTCTGTATCGATTTTTTTTGTATTTTATATATTCCTTCTAAGTACGGATTCAAATTTTTCTTTATTTCAAGAAATCTTCTTTGGTATATCATTAAGCATATATGTTAAATTGTATGTTTTCTTATCCAGAGATACCCAGTATGTACATATAGGGTTTTCTTTTTCTGTCTTCCATATATGAAATCTTTTCTATAATTATATTTTTCAATGAAGTTTGCTTGGAAAAGTTTAATATTTATCCACTCATATTTTTTATTTATTAGGTCAGTTTTTCCAACTACTTACGTGATCATGATATTTGCCTAATGATTACCCTGCAATAGTTTATCATTATCCTTGGGATTCATCTAAAATCCTTAAATGCCACCTTACCATCTCTTTTCTTGACTTCACCTCATAACCTTCTCCCCAAGATATCCACACAAGTTCCTAAAGTATAAGTTTCTTGTTTTAGTTTTCTCAAGTGGACTATGCTTCAAAGATTTTTTGTCCTCAGTCTTCCCACGTACTGTTGATTCTGCCTTGAGTGAGTAAAAGGAATTATTTTAGGAAAAGTGAACTGATTTTAGCGTGCCTATTGACTTTGGGGATGGTGGAAGTTAGAGATAAAGATATCTCTTTAAAGATTGTTACAACTATGTTGATTTGATGTAATTAAGAGATTCATAAAAGCGAACCAGGAGAATAAATAAATAGCAGGCTAATATGAGCCAATGAGAAAAAAAAAGATTAATGTTAAGATAAGTAAATAAATCAGTGGGCTCTTCACTACCACGTGTACGGTATTTTATGTTCCCAAGTTTGTATTCCCTATTCCAGTGTTCACTGAGTTTCCATGGTCTGAAATGAAAGTCATCCCGAGTAGTTTTGCCTTTCTTATCATGTAAATATTCACCAACTCCTGCCAATTTCATCCCCTAAATATATCTAATATCTATTGCTCCTTCTTATATTACATCCACTCTTTTAGTTAACCCACTTCTGTCAAGTCAATTCCGACTCATAGCAACCTCGTAGGGTTTCCTAGGCTGTAGATCTCTACAGAAACAGACTGCTGCATCTTTCTCCCAAGCAGCCACTGGTGGTTTCGAACTGCCAACCTTTCATTAGCAGTTGATAATCTTAATGAGTGCCCCACCAGGGTGCCTCTCTCTTAGTTAAGCAACTCCTTATTTATACAATTCGGATCATTTCACTCCTACCTAAAGTCCTTTTGTGCCTTCTGATTATGTTGAGGAAACTATTCCAATACCTTGGCGTAGTTCACAAGATCTGGATCTTGCTTTTATCTGTAGCCTCAATTCTTGCCCCTCCTTATATATTCCCTATTTTACCTACATGTTTTGATTTTTTTTGTCTGTTAATATTTACATCTGTACATCAAATGCCCTTCCCTTGCTTCATTTTTAATCATAAATTTTATTTTGAGATACTTAAAAAGCATGATAAATTGAATAAAACAAAATGGCACACATCTTTGTACACTTTGCTCAGAACTATTATTAACATTTGATCCGTCTATTTAAATATTGTTTAAAATGAATAAAATAAAACTTTACAAATAAAAATCATGTACCATTTTCCTCAGTCACATTCCAGTCCCATATCCCTTTTGTACCCTTGCTTATTAACTTGGTATGCATCCTTTCAAATCTTCAAAACATATATTTCCATGTGTGTATATAACCAAGGACACACATTATCTTAGTCATCTAGTGCTGCCATAACAGAAATACTACAAGTGGATGGCTTTAACAGAGGAATTTATTTCCTCACAGTAAAAAGTCCAAATTCAGGGTGTCAGCTCCAGGGGATGGCTTTCTCTCTCTGTGGGCTCTGGAGGAAGATTCCTTGTCCTCAATCTTCCCCTGGCCGAGAAGCTTCTCAGGCACAGGGACCCCAGCTCCAAAGGATGCACTCTGCTCCAGGTGCAGCTTTCTCAGTGGTATGAGGTCCCCCTGTCTCTCTGGTCTCTTCTTTCTTTTATTTCTCAAGGGTTTTCTTCAAGACACAGTCCAATCTCATAGATTGAGTCCTGCCTCACTAAGACAACTGCTGCCCGTCCTCCCTCATTAACATCATAGTGACAGGATTTACAACATATTTTTTTGTAGGAAAGTCACACAATACTGGGAATCATGGCCCGGCCAATTTGATACACATATTTTTGGGGGGACATTATTCAATCCATGATATGTATAATATTGCTTTTTTCTTCTTTTTGAAATTTATATAAATGGTATCTAATTATATAAACCCTGACGCTCGATTCATTAAGTTAACATTATGTTTTTGAGATCTACTGATAATATTGATAGTATATCTCATTACTTTCCATTTTATTTTTCTTTTAAAAATTCCCTTTAAAATCTGGGAAACTGTATTTAGATCTAAAGACGCTAAGATAACTTTAGGAGTAAGACAACTTTAGGTGGCCACTTGACCATTACCTATTAAAATAAACAAATTACTCTTAAAAGGTTCTCTTTCAAAAGATCAGAGCATTGAAAACCCTATGGACCAATTATACTCTGTGACACAAGGTGACACAGGGGTTGCCATGAGTCAGAATCAACTCAATGGCAACTTAAAAAACAATAAAAGACTCTCCTTCGTCTCTGAAGAAGTATGTTAAGAAGAATGACTGCATCTGTATATTGCTTCTTAAATTGTAACTTGAAATTAAGTTTATTTTTCATGTAAAATAAGATTTAAAATCATGTAAACAAACTTGTAGCCAACCTGTAGAAATTCAGAGGAAGAAGATTAATAAACTCACTTGCAATAATTTCTTATGGCCCTTTGTTTTGTCTTGTTTAATTGTGTCTCGCTAAAGACCTGTCTGAGTGGATGTGTGAAGAAATATAAATTATTTATATACTTGCAGGGGCCTACTTGTATGTGAGTGCACGCGCATACACACACACACACACACACACACACTGAGTTGGTACATTATTTCAGCAGTGGGAAAAGAGTGAGCTCAAACCATATCTAATTAAAAATGAAACTCCCGAAAGAAATAGGCTTAGTATTAAATTCTAGTTTTTCATAAGTGTGATGAAAATTAAATAACTAAATTAGTATATATACTCTGGAGTTCATCTATCCATCAAAATAATTGTTTTTCTTCTTTATTACTTTAGTAATCAGTGTGTAGTAAGTTACTGACCTACTGTCAGTAGAATAGTAGTTAGTTTTCTGTTGCTTTTTTTTTTAACTTGGCATATTTTTTTTCCCTACAAAACATGATGAATTTTTATGCTAATTCAGTGTCCCTTACCTAGTCAATCAGTTAATCTGTTAATGTTGAGGGAAACCTTGGCAGATTATAGGGCCAGTATCTGTTGTCACATCAGATACTTTTAGATAGCCAGCAATAGGAGCCCCTCTTAACAATAGACTGGAGTCTCTCTCTACTTTTCTCCACTCTCTGCTAACAACTCCTTTTCCAAAGTTGCATCTTCTATTTGTATGCTCTGCTATCAAAAGATGTACTTGCTTAGTCAATGTGGATGGAGATTAGGGGTACCGTGTTTATGGTTTTACACATCTGACCCATGGGTTTGGCCTTTTTTACCTGATTGTCTAAGCCAGTACTTTTCACATTTTGGACTGAATAATTCTTTGTTGCAGGTGTGTGTGGGGTGGGGGAGCTGTTCTGTGCATTGTGGGACATAGCTAATTACTAGATGCCAGTAGCACTGCCACAAAGTTACAACAAACAAAAATGTCTACAGACATTGCTTAATGACCACTGTGAGGGAGCACCAATATTACCGCCAGTTGAGAATCAATGTCCCAAACAATACTACCATCTTCTGCCTTCACTGAACTTAGCTTTATATGCTTTGGCAATGTTTATATTTGGAATACATTTAAATTTGACCTTTACGCTTGGTTGGTTCCTACTGACTTGAGCTAAATTTATATGCAGGATTGTATTATTTTATTTAATGTTGTTTTCAAAGTAAAAAATAAAATAGACTTTTCTTGAGTCCCACTCCTGGAAAAGAATCTTTAAACACTTTTAGCTATTTCTTTTTGTATATCCTCCATATTAAAATCAGAAGAGGGTTGCTGCATGGAATAGAACTAAAAATATACAGCTTTATCTTATTGGAAGCAGTGGAGCAGTGAGAACACAGATGTTGGACGCTGGAAAGCTAGCATCCTTGTTATACTAGGGAATAACATTTAACAAAACTCTTCCTATGATATATGGGAAGACAGACAGACAGTGGGCTATGTAAGACCTAAGAAATGCTGATAACATTGTGAGTTATTTTCTTAATATTTTTAATAGTGTTCTACAAGAGAAAGGTGAATACAGGATGGCCTCTTTGCAAAGTTCTCTCTACATGCAACTTGCAATATAAGTTGACTGAGAGTTACATAGTTGAAAATCTCAAATGTTAAAAAGAAAAAAAAGCAATGGATTCTATATTATTAACTGAAACAATAGACAGTAGCACCAAACACATATCAAATAGATTTCTCAACCAGTCAATAAAAGCCAACACAGCCCAAGATCCGATGAGTGGGGTTGACTTCTCACTCAAGCCTGTTGTTTCACAAGAAAGGTGGATGGGCAGAGCTCAGAGGCCAGTAAATACACAAGCAGAGCTATCAGATTTACAAACTATATGTAGATGAGAATGTGGTCTGTTCATTCAAATATGAATTGATCAGATGCAGAATGCCTAGAGTTCCATTAAGTTTTTTGAGGCAACTAGATTGTCAAAGAAACCACAAGCTTGATTTACAAAAGTTGTGATCAGATCATCTTTAAAGCAAGCTCCAGATGCTCAAATTTCACCAGCAGTAAGAATACTGTAAAGGCCCTATAGTCTCTAAGAGAGGCAGACTCTATAATGCCCACTTCAGTCAAGTAGCTGCTAGGTAGGCTAACCAAGGAACTTTCTCCATTGCCAAGGAACAGTGCTTTTGTTATTCGGGCACAGCAGGATTTGAAAATTCCTGTGTTTTCTCTATTACTCTATTTTCCAAATGGGATATATAATTTTAGTAAGCTTGTTCTTATACTACTTTGTATAATGGGCATATTGACAGGTAACTTGTCTTTCATTCATGAGTTATTGGATCATGTGGAGCCATATCCACACTTAATGGAGAGAATTGTATATTACCCAGAGAGCCTGAATTTTGTGGTAGATATACCTACAGGATTGAAATTAGAAGTATATTCTGTTGAGAAGGGGGTTTGCACAGGCAGTAAATACCTAAATAAGCAAACTGGCAGATTGTTAGTTATTTCCCCAATATGCATTTGCCATTTTTTTTTGGTTTTAGAACCCTCAAGCTTTATTTGGACACATGGTCACTAGAATAAAGGGTTAATTAACAAGCCTCCCTTGCAGCTATGACTAAATTCACTTCATTGGAATATGAGCAGAAGTGATGCGTGCAATTTCTGAGACATGCCCTTTGCTTCTTCTTTATCTGCTTCCCACTGTCTGGGGTGTAGATAAAGTAGGAAGTCATCTTATACAAGGCATATGAGGAAAAACTGTAAGGATAACAAAGTACCAAGTATAAGAAATCTGAGTCTTTGCCAGCTTCCCTGAACAAGTCGCATATATATTCTGATTTTATGTGTGAGAGAAACTATTTTCATCTTGTTTACATCACTGTTAATTTTGTGTCTCTTTCACATGTAGCTAAACCTTTTCCTAATTAAGATATCTCTGTCATATGAGAAGATTTCTTCTGGGTCTGCTTCTCCTTGAATATCTTTTACATTTAAGAATAAGATTCTAAAAAGCTCAGCTGAAGCTCTTTCTTTGGGCTCCCAAATGTAAGTAATTGTAATTCTTTGGATCATGTAGGCCATTTCACCCAATAAGAAGTCTTAAATCTTATGCCTAAGTTAGAGGTTGGGCTGTCAGTTTAAAAGTTTAACAGGCAATATTTTTGGAGTGTGTGGAAATAATGAGTCTGGTGGGGGAGGTTCACTCTTTTAAAAATATTCTTTCACATATCTTCACATTTTCGGTCAAGTGTCCTTCTCCCTTCTTCCTCTCAGCTAAGCCTGGTGGTCTTCAATACGCTCAGGCTTCAATCAGAAAAGTAGACCCACTGGGAGATTTTACATATGTGTTAAAAAATTTGTTACAAGGATTTGACCTTACACAACTGTGGGAAGTAGTTAAGCAGTCTCTGCCAGGTTTTTTTCTTTGCATTTGATGCTAGAATGTCAAGTCCACAGGAAAGACAGTCATGAAGGGAAGATAGATGCAAAGTGGGGAAAATTAAGAACAAACTGGAACCTATAAAGGTAAGCCGGAGTCCATGAGAATAGACTGAAACCTAAGTCAGTTCTCATTGCACCATAAGCGCTCTTGTGTTTGCATCTGATGCTGGAACTTGAAGTCTACAGAGAGGTCATCTGGAGACAAAGATGATTTCAAAGCAGGGGGAGAGCAAGAGCAAGTTGTAACGCACAAGCACCAGTTGCAAGGCACAAGCATCAGTTTTTGTTGCCCCAGACCTTAATGGTGTGTGTGTCTTATAAGAGCCAGGTTCTTTTGTCACTGAGCTAACCATACACCTGGCCAAGGAATCAGAAATTGAAGGGAGATTCAGAGGAATGTGGAGCAGCTGCAGACCTGGTCATTGCCTCCTGATGACGAGATGTGCCTGCAGATAAGTAACCATGAATGTGAGCTATGAAATAGTTCTGCTTGGCTTTCACCCACTGCCTTAGTCATCTAGCGCTGCTATAACAGAAATACCACAAGTGGATGGCTTCAACAAACATAAATTTATTCTGTCACAGTCTAGTAGGCTAGAAGTTCAAATTCAAGGCATCAGCTTTAGGCGAAGTCTTTCTCTCTGTTGGCTCTGGAGGAAAGTCTTTGTCTTCAATCTGCCTGAGGTCTAGGAGCTTCTCAGTGCAGGAACCTCAGGTCCAAAGGAACCTCAGCTCTGCTCCTGGCATTGCTTTCCTGGTGGTATGAGGCCCCCCATCTCTCTGTTTGCTTCTCTTTTATATCTCCAAAGAGATTTGCTTAAGACACAATCTAATCTTGTAGATTGAGTCTTGCCTTATTAACACAACTACCACTAGTTCTGTCTCATTGACATCATAGAGATAGGGTTTACAACACACAGGAAAATTGCATCAGATGACACAATGGTGGACAATCATACAATACTGGGAATCAAGGCCTAGTCAAGTTGACAGACATTTTGGGAGGACACAATTCAATCCATAACACTCCCCCAACCCCATGTCTTCCAAAGTCTCTCTCTTCTGGTCCACCATAAAAGAAACAGAATTCTGGGAAATGTAGTTCAGCCTACCTAAACTGACAGGTTACAAATTCACTACAGCACATCTAGGAAAAGTGATACTGAAGCTTGTTGTTTCTTGTGTACAGATTAAACTCTTTGTCATCCTTTCCATCCCAAGATCAATTTTCCACATTTCTCTGCCTTTCTTTGCAAAATAGGAGGCTGACTGCTATCAATTACATCATATGGACAACCTTACACTCTGGCTTCTGGTTGGGGTTTGGCCAGTGGAAAGTACTGGCATGAGGAAGGGGGAGAAAATGAGAAAAGTTGGGGTAATTATTCCACACTCTCTCCCTGTGTGATTGTGATTCCTTCAGTGACTGCATTTACAACGACTGCAACTGCTGATGTTCAGAGGTTCCTGTTTTATGGCTCCAGTTCTTTGGAAGCTCCAGAAACACTATTTGTTCCTCTTGCCTAGGTTGGGAAATAGCATCCCACTGTTACTAATCCCTGGGCACCGGCCTTCTTTTATTGCCTATTTATCTTGACCTCATATCTGTAAAGATTCAATTTTGTCTTACTTATCTAGTGCTACTATAACAAAAATACCACAAGTGGATGGCTTCAACAAACAGAAATTTACTCTCTCACAAAAAAAAAAAAAAACTTTTTAGTTTTTTTCACAGTCTAGGAGGCTAGAAGTCTGAATTCAGGGTGCCAGCTCCAGAGGAAGTCTTTCTCTGTTGGCTCTGGGGCAATGTCCTTGTCATTAATCTTCCCCAGTTAAGGAGATTCTTAGTGCAGGGATCCCAGGTCCAAAGGACACACTATTCTCCTGGCTCTTGTTTCTTGGTGGTATGAAGTCCCCATGTCTCTCTACTTGATTCTCTCTTATATTTCAAATCAGATTGTCTTAAGACACAACCTAGTCTTGTAGATTGAGTGCTGCCTCATTAAGGTAACTGCTGCTAATCCTACCTTATTAACATCATAGAGATAGGATTTATAACTCATAAGAAAATCACATCAGATGGCAAAAAGATGGACAGTCAGACAATACTAGGAATCATGGCCTAGCCAAGTTGACAGATATTTTTCAGAGACACGATTCAATCTATGACAGCTTCTATGAATTATCCTTAGTTAAGCTCTTTTCAGTGTGTCTGGACCACATCTCCATTTATGTCCTGTCATCTGTTTGCAGTTATTTCTGTTCTATCATTTATTGGGATGTTTGGAGGATGTTCAATAAACACATAGTTAGCTGGAAATTCGAGAAGCCTATTTAAAAAAATCTACTCTAGTAGTAAAACTAGAATTTTTATAGATATTTATAGATTTGAAATTTATAAAGGAATTTTTTTCCCTTTTCTCCCCAAAATAGGTGTTAATGAAGCCCATCTATAATTTTACACTGATTCCATTTTTTAAGTGGCCAACAATTGTTAGATTTTCATGGAACTTCCAGTTGCTGCTGCTTAAGCACCCACATTCATTCATATCTTCCTTACTAAACTGGCACCTTAACTGATCACTCCATTCTCACAACCGGACAGAATTTTTAGCTGTCTACTATCACGCATTGGCATACTTTCTTATTTCTAAAATTTTCCTTTATACATTTGTTTACTTCAGGGTACCTCCATCTAATTGAATTTCCTCATCATAGAGACATAAGAATAGATCTTCCTTCATTTCTGAATTTAAAGCAATTAGGTATTAGAAACCCTGTTGGTGTAGTGGTTAAATAGCTATGGCTGCTAACCAAAATGTCAGCTTTTCTAATCCACCAGATGCTTCTTGGAAACCCTATGGGGAAGTTCTACTCTATCCTTTAGGGTTGCTATGAGTGGAAATTGACTCAACAGCAATGGGTTTTGGGTTAGGTATTAATCAACAAATGAATGAATAAGTAGGATGAAGTCCCATCTTTCAATTTTAAGCTCTTTTAGGATAGGAAATCTTATGTCCTTTGCCTTTGGGTCTTCCAGCATTTGGCAAATTCCTTTTTATTTATTAAGTGTGTTATGTAAAGAAAGATGTGTTGTACAAAGCAGAGGTCAGAAATTACAAAAGGACTAAATATAAGGAAACCATAATAACTCCCCAGAATTTTCTGAAATAGCGCTTCCTTCATTACATGTGGCTTGCACTATAGCTATCATATCCCGCAAATCTCCCTGATTCTTTTACTGTACTCGAAAACAGCTTCCCAAATTCCTTTAGAGTGTTATGTGGTCTGGAAAAATTGACCACTACTTGATAATTTCCAAGGTGGACAGAATGATTTTGAATAATCTGGACTTTTCAAAATGTTTCTTGGAGTGAAAGACATGAAGACAGCTATTTGTTGGTTGAACGGTAGCTGGAAATTTTTTTCTTCACTTCTTCAAGTCTTCAATTTTCTTTTGTTCAAACCATTAATGAAAACATTTAAACCTTTCTGAGGTTAATTACAATTGTTGTTAGACGCTGTTGAGTCCTTTCTGACTTGTTTTGTTGTTAGGTACCATCAAGTCAGTTCCAACTCATAGCGACTCAATGCCTAACAGAACGAAACAATGCCCAGTCCTGCACCATCCTCACAATTGTTGCTGTGCTTGAGCCTGTCGTTGCCACTGTGTCAGCCCATCTCATTGAGGATCTTCCTCTTTTTTGCTGACCCTCTACTTTATCAAACATGATATCCTCCTCCAGTAACAGGTCCCTCCTAATAACATGTCCAAAGTGTGTGAGATGAAGTCTCACAATTCTCATGTCTAAGGAGCATTCTGGCTGTACTTCTTCCAAGACAGATTTGTTCCTTCTTCTGGCAGTCTGTGGTATATTCAATATTCTTTGCCAATTCAATTGTATCAATTCTTTTTTGGTATTCATTTTTCATTGTCCAGCTGTAAAAATGGCATAGAGAGGAGGCATGTCTGACCTCTGCCTCAAGGGAATCAACCTTAGGCTGTTGATCTTGATTATCCTCCCCCCCTTTTTTTTTTTGTGAAGGGCACCATTCCTGTGCCATTTTTACAGTTGGTGTCAGAAGTGGGATTCTTTGCAATGGCTCTAGATACATGAATGCATGGAACTTTGTAAGAGAAAGAACTAAAAAGCTTGGGAAGTGAAACTTTTGATTCTTAAATGGTTGCTTTGGTTATTGTTGCCTGTAACAACTGGAGGAAAGGTTATGCAGCAGTTGAGAGAGAAAAGCTTCACTTATAGCAGCCTGGGGCAAAAGCCAGGTCAGATAAGCAGGATGATTGATAGGAGGCCAGAGTCTTTTGGCTCCACCCAACCAGAGGCCAAAGGTCATATGAATATGAATGGGAAGACAATCAAGGGGTAGAAAAGAGAAGGTGCAACTGGAATATTTTAAAAAGGGTTATGCATTTATTTGAATTCGCTATGGATATTGAATGTTTCTCTTACTTAGTGTTGTAAAGCAGACCAAAATGTGTGGCAGAAATGAATGTTGGGTATTAGAGATTGCAGAGTGTGTGTAACTCTGCCTTCAGCCAATATTTGATTGGGTATGTTAAAAAGGGAACTAGATTTTGCCAGAAGAAAATAGGCTATTTGAATGTAGTAGCCCTGTATATAGAGTGGGGGCCCTAGGTTGAAAACCCAAGCCCCACCTAGGAAATTTGCATTTGAAAACATATGCAGAGCCACCTAGAATTGCTGAGAGAACAGAAGAAAATTCACATTTGAAGGAAAGGACCTGCAGGAAAAAGTGATTATTTTGCTTTTTTGAATTTCCAGCAAGTGGTTTGCTGTCGGATGCATTGAGGCAGGAAAAGTCAGTGCCCATCAGAAGGAACCCCCTTTTAGGACTAGAACTTAAAAGAAGCCAGTGAGTAGACAGCTTGTTCTGCTCACTTGTGATGACCACTTGGGTGCACTCATAAGTGGAAGTGGGGGAAATGCAGTGATAGAGAGACTGGTTCCATTGGCACCTGTTGACCTAGCACTCAGGGGCTAGGGATGGGAGAGAGAGGAAGGCATGGCTGGTCGGAAGTAAAGGGGGTTGTGTGGACTACTGAAGTTTATGGGTGGAACACTTTGATCTAGCCCAAGGGGTCTAGGGATGAAAGAGTGTAAAGGGGCTGTCTGAAGTGCCGGGAGATATGTATGAACTCTTGAGCCTAAGGCTGCTACCCATTGTGACCTAGCTTGTATGGCTAGGAATAAGCTGACCAGAACTCAAGCAAATGTAGAGAAAGATGTTTGACAGTGTGAGCTAGTGTAGATTGCTGCAATTTGATGGCTTGGTTTGGACTGGAGTTTGCTTATGGATGTAGATGCATAAAGTTCCAAACAGAACAGAAAATTCTTCAAGACCAAGGGACATGCTGTCTTCTTAGTACTGGTTTGATAGGGATGCACAGTTTAAAAACTGGCTGGAGATAAAGGCATGAAGAGGCTGGCTTACACGCTTTCATGAGTGTGCTTACGTTAAATGAGGGGGACAAGGAGGATCACCACTGAATAGATTCCTCCTTTTTCCTGATGGGTTTGGGGAAGAGAAGTAGGGTAAGATACTGATAGAATAATATGATTCAGTTGCGAGTGTTAATTGTTAACGGGGTTAATTGTTATTGTAAAAACTGTAACTATAGAAGCCGTAAGTATGAAAGAGTGGACTAAGGGGGAGGCACTGCTGGGCTGGAGTACAGTGGCAGAACCTAAAGTCCCTTAAAGGTTTTGCTATGCTGACACCTCATGAGGCTCAGAGCAATCTTTTCTCAGATAAATTTTATCAGACACCAGTAAAGGTGAAGCGGAGATGACTTTTGGACAACCTGAAAAGATCAGTTGGACACCTGTAGCAGACCTGACGGGCTGGTACCTTAGTAACCTCACCCGTAGGACTCTTGCCCTACTGAAGGACTAATCGCTAATGAATGTTTTGGACTGGTAAAATGATTGGGAAACAGAACTTATCCTTCAATTACAAAAGGACCATGGCCAGAAAAGCCAGGGGGTGGCCTGCAGTGTGATGGATTGCTTTTGTGTGGCCACTCTCACCATGGTCTTTTAACTCCCACCCAAGTGATTGTGGAAGACTGTGCAAATAGGGTAATTATGGTCCACTAAGGGGACTGATCAGTTTTGCCATCAAACTGGGCTTGAAATTAAACCCCCCAGGGGCAGGAAGGAGAGGATCCCACCACCACCAAAGAAGAACAGCCAGGAGCAGAGAGTGCATCCTTTGGACACATGATTCCTGTGCTGAGAAGCTCCTGGAACCAGGAGATTGCAAGAGATAGAGAGAGAGAGAGCTGTAACCCTGAAGACAGCAAGAAGTGATAGCAGGAGACAGCAGCAGGAGACACCAGCAGGAGACTGCACAGTGGGCTTCCTATTCCAGGGAGTGAGAAAATTGAGTGCCTGAGGTGCCTCCAGGGACTTATTGGCATGGACTAAAAGAGCTTTGTAACACATGCCTGAGCAGCATGGAGGCCTAGGGCCAGAGAGAGGTGTGCCTGAGAGCACAGGTGAAAAGAGGCTGTCCTGATGGAAGAACTGAATACTTGAGAGTTCCTAAGCTGGAACTATAACCTGTTACTTCCCTAATTAACCCCATAATTGTGAGCATTGTCTGTGAGTTCTGTGTGAGCATTGCAATGAATTACTGAACCCAGCAGAGAAGTAGAGTGATGTGGGAGGGACAGTTGGTGTTAGAATTGGTAAAGATGGTGGGGAAAGGAGGCATTCTTGATGAGAGTCAGCCTTGGGCTATTGATCTTGAGTCTCCTTCCCCCTTGTGAAGTTAGAGGAGGTCAGACATTGCCCCCCATGACATTTTTACACCCCCATGCCATTTTTAAACCATGCATATATAAAAAAATGCATATGAGGCAACTGAAAATACCATAGCTTGGCTCAGGCATACCTTACTCCTCAAAGTGACATTTTTGCTTTTTAAAACTTGGAAGAGGTCCTTTGCAGCAGATTTGCCAAATGCAATATGTCCTTTGATTTCTTAACTACTGCTTCATGGGTATTTTGGTTCCAAGTAAAATGAAATCCTTGGCAACTTCAATCTTCTCTCTGTTTATCATGATGTTGCTTATTGGTCCAGTTGTGGGGGTTTTGTTTTCTTTATACTGAGGCGTAATCCATACTTTAGTCTTTGATCTTCATCAGTAAGTGCTGCAAGTTCTCTTTGCTTTCAGCAAGCAAGGTTGTGTCATCTGCATATCGCAGGTTGTTCATGGCTCTTCCTCCAATCCTGATACCACGTTCTTCTTCATATAGTCCAGCTTCTTGGGTAATTTGCTCAGCATAAAGATTGAATAAGTATGGTGAGAAGATAAAACCCTGATGCACAAATTTCCTGATTTTTAAACTACACAATATTCCCTTGTTCTTTTTGAAGGACTGCCACATGGTCTATGTACAGATTCCACACGGGCATAATTAAGTATTTTGGAATTGCCGCTGCTTTCAGCCAGGACCCATCTGACAGCAGCAATGATATCCCTCATTCCACATCCTCTTCTGAATCTTACTTGAATTTCTGGCAGTTGCCTGTCCATGTACTGCTGCAAATGTTCTGACTGATCGTCAGCAAAATTTTGCTTACTTGTGATACTAATGATATTTTTTGGTAATATGTGCATTCAGTTGGATCTCCTTTCTTTGGAATGGCCACAAATATGGATCTCTTGCAATTGGTTGGCCAAATTTCTTGGCATAGATTAGTGAGCACCTCTAGTGTTGCATGCATTTGTTGAAACATTTCTATTGGTATTCCATGAATCCCTGGAACCTTGTTTTTCATCAATGCCTTCAGTGCATCTTGAACTTCTTCCTTCAGTACCATTGGTTTTTAATCATATGGTACCTCATGAAATGGTTGAATGTCCACCTGCTCTTTTGGTACAGTGACTCTGTGTATCCCTTCCATCTTCTTTTCATGTTTCCTGCTTGTTCAATATTTTGCCCATAAATCCTTCAACATTGCAACTTGAAGCTTGAATTTTTCCTCATTTCTTTCAGCTTGAGAAAGGCCGAGCCTGTTCTTTCTTTTGGTTTTTGAACTCCAGGTCTTTGCACATTTCATTCTAATACTTTGTCTTCTCAAGCTACTCTTTGAAATCTTCTGTTCAGATCTTTTACTTCATCATTTCTTCTGTTTGCTTTAGCTACTCTATGTTCAAGAACAAGTTTTGTAGTCTCTTCTGACATCCATTTTGGTCTTTTCTTTCTTTCCTGTCTTTTTAATGACCTTTTGCTTTCTTCATGGATGTTTTCTTCATATTGATGTCATCCTACAACTCATCTGGCCTTTAGTCATTAGTGTTCAGTGTTTCAAATCTATTCTTGAGATGGTCTCTAAATTCAGGTGGGGTATTCTTAAGGTCATATTTTGGATCTCGTGGACTTGTTTTAATTTTCTTTTAGCTTCAACTTGAACTTTCATATGAGCAATTGAGGATCTGTCCTGTAGTTATCCCTTGGCCTTGTTCTGACTGATGGTATTGAGCTTCTCCAGTGTCTTTTTCCACAGATGAAGTCAATTTGATTCCTGTGTATTCCATTCAGTGAGGACCATGTGTATAGTCACCACTTATGTTTTAAAAAAGGTAGTTGCAAGGAAGCAGTTGTTGGTCTTGCAAAATTCTATCATGCAATCTCCAGCGTCATTTCTGTCACCAAGGCCATATTTTCCAACTACTGATCCTATTTCTTCATTTCCAACTTTTGCATTCCAATCATCAGTAATTATCAATGCATCTTGATTGCATGTTTGATAAATTTCAGACTGCAGAATTTTAATTACAATTAATGAATTAAATTTGAATTCAATCACCTAAACAGGCAACATCTCTGTTTACTTTTTTTTGCTATATAATAATCATACCATGTCAATTTGTTGTTTTAAATAACATAAAACAGTAATTAGACTTCTTTTCTGAAGGCCTCGTGGCACAGTGGTTAAAAGCTCTGTTGCTAACCCAAAGATTTGCAGTTCAAATCCACCAGCCACTCCTTTGAATCCCTATGGGGCAGTTCTACTCTGTCCAATGAGTAGATTCCTATTCGTAGTGACCCAGGGTCACTATGATTCAGAATCAACTCAATGGCAACAGGTTTGGTCTGTGTGGTCCTCTGTCCAAATCAGTGTGTTCTATCACTAAAATTTAGATTATTTGAACTTTTTGAATCTTTTAGATTGTTTTAAAAAAAAATTGACGTAGTTGTCCTACTTATTTCCAAATGCAGATAGATGACAATACCAATTTTAATAATGATACTAATAATGATATGAAGGAAATATATAGGTATATCATGTAAATAAAGTAATAAAACAGATTAATAGCTAAACTTTAAGAAGTATTTGAGGAAAGAAAGTTATCAAGAATAAGAGAGAGGTGGCTCCCGAAGACATTTTGGGCTCCTCTTACCTAAAGGAGGGAAAGTTGCAAGTTGCACAAAAAAAATAAAAAATATTTTTTGAATAGTTATGGGGGAATTTTACCTGCTAAACATTATTAAAGTGAAGGAACAGATATATATTTTTTGAATATGAGTGCTGATGCATAATTGCCACTATGCACATAATGAATAAAACTGTAAAGATAAATATAAAGCAACTGATTTTAGAGAGTTTTGTTTATTGCTTAAGACTTACAATAGAATGGTTGTTAGATGGAAGAGGAGTATTTTGACACATGACTTTTTTATATGAACATATGCATAGCTTTATGGTTTATATATATGCTGCTATATAAGAATTAATTTGTAATTATGTTTTTCTCTAATCTGTAATTCATATTACATAGGTTATTAGAAAGATTTAATTTTGCACTATCCAATTTATCAGAATAGTGATAATATACAATGTTTATGTCCTAAAGAAAGGCACATTACTAAATTATTTACAGTGTCCACTTATGACATCTCAATAGGATATACAGAGTGTAAATAAATGTGTACTCATTCCAAGATCAAATAGGAGACCTGTTGTGACTCTGACATGTAGAGACTGTTCTTTGATCTTTATACCTGTCGGTTAACTAATGTTTCCTTTGAAATGAAATTGGAAGCACAGGTAGAGAAACTCAAAGAGAAGTGACTTCCAGATATTCTAATAGTACTCCTACAATTATGATCATCATCCATTCATTTTGTTGTTTCACCAGTTTTTATTAATTTGTCAGGAAGTTATGATGATGTGCAAGGCTCAATCACACCATATACACATATTTTAATTGTCTTTCTGAAGACTTTACAAATACAACTATTTGATTGATTAGAGTCTTTGATCGAGACATATGAGGTCTTTAGAGGTGCTTCATTTTCATTTTAGATGTGACACCTGAGTCTAATCCTTCTTCACATCTAGGCTCTGAGTCACAATTAGATTGCATTTCTAAGGCCTTGCTACTTTGCAATTTTCCTCCTTTTCTTTTGATCTCTAGGAGCAAATAATGATAACCAGGAAATTGGATTGATAAACATTATTGGAGTGAACAAAGAGATATACACTCTTTGAATAGGAGAAAATTTTCTGAAGTATTCCAAAATTTGATTGTTTTTCAGAATTTGCACATATTCACATGAAATTTTCTGTGCACTAATTTTACATATACAACATATACTGCCTGTGGAATGCTATAAGCCCTGTTCTGTTTTAGGGTCACAGTCTAAAATGAACATTGGCAAGAATAGAACAACAAAAAAAACTCATTCCTGTTGAGTCGATTCTGACTCATGATGGTGACCCCATGGATTACAGAGTAGAATTGCCCCATAGAGTTTTCTTGACTGTAATCTTTATGGAAGTGGATCGCCAGGCCTTTCTTTCATGGTGCTGCCCACTGGGTTCAAACCACCAAACTTTAGGTTAGTTGTTGAGTGCAAACTGCTTATGCCACCAGTGACCTAGTTGGCAAGAATAAGCTGCATAAAACAGATACTTTAATTATAAGTGTATATTGAAAGCACGATCAATCTGGAAAAGATGCTGAAACATCACATAGCCAATCTGCCACTATTAAACAACTAAATCTTTTCAGATGAATAGTTCTACTGTGTCTAAGGATTTTATTTATAACCTCTCACCTTAAAAAAAAAAAAAAAAACTCTTCCACCACCAATATGCTTCGAATTCTTTTGATTTTTCTGAAAGGCTTCTCAAGATCATCTTTTCCACTCTAGTTCTATCACCCCGATCCTTGTATAGGCTTTTATCATTGTAAGCTCCACCTCCTCACTCAAATTTATTTCCTACTACATTGAAGCATGAGTACTGCTCTCTGATTAGTCTGGTTTTCTCATGATCCTTACAATATTTTCATGGCCCAAGTTCCATTTTCCTCCAATTTTCTGTAGTCTAGGCATACTTCAAGACAAGGTCAGGCTCCATTTCCTCCTGGAGGCTCCCTCACCAATCTGGATGATGGCACTCGCTCATGTGTCAAAGGGTGGTCTCCCACATAGTCTAATATTTGATTCTCTTCTCTTCTATCTTGAATTGTTTCTTCACTGTTACATTTATATAATAAAATATTGCAAACTTCTTGAGGAGGGTCAATTTAGGGGTTTTCTATGATACTTTTCCCATAACCTAGGTGTTATTTGATATACAGAATTTTGAGTTTTCACCAATTAAAATATAAGGATGTAACAGTTGCAAAATTACTATATCTAAAACAGAGGAGTTGGAAGGGAACTTAGACATTTTGACAACTTCCTACTTTTCTTAAAACTGCACCAAATCTTATGCCCAGGTGCATAAGAAGAAACACAAATGAGAAAAGAAGTCAAATATGCACATTTTTATTTCTAGACAGGAATTTTTCCCTGAATATCTCCGCTTACTACCCAGGTAAATCAAATTATGTAACCCAGACAATAAAAGCTTCTTTTTTCTTTATTCCTTAAGTCTAGAACTGGGAGCTTAGAGTAGTGCATAAATAGTCAAACATCTTCCTCCTTAAGCACTAACTATGGACTCTAATAACTCTCCAGAGGGTTATGAGAGATTCAAAGTTGGTCCAAACTGAAAAACTGAGAGGGCTTCAGGCTTTCAGGAATAAAGACAATGAGGAGACATTAAAGATTTTTGAAAAGAGGAGTAACAGGATGCAACTGATGTTTTAGGAAGAGTATCACACCTAGAGAGTCAGAGGTCCATTATGAAGGTTATGCAGCTTTCACTGAAAACCTTACAGATAAAAGCAGAACATTTTCCAATACAGTGCTGGAAAATGAGCCCCTCTGGTTGGAAGGCACTCAAAATACAACTAAGAGAGAGCTGCCTCCTAAAAGTAGAGTCAGCCTTAAGATGTGGATGGAGTAAAGCTTTCAGGACCTTCATTTGTTGATGTTGCGTGACTCAAAATGAGAACTAAGAGCTGAAAACATCCATTAGTAATCAGAAGGTGAAATGTGCAAGTATCGATTAAGGAAAATTGTAAGACATCAAAAATGAAATGGAATGCTTGAAGATCAATATCCTAGGCATTACTGAGGTGAAATGGATGGTATTGGCCATTTTGAATTGGGCTATGCTGACTATAGATTATATGGTCTACTATGCTGGCAACAACAAAGACGAATGGCCTTGCATTCATCGTCAAAAGGAACATTTCAAGATCTGTCCTTAAGTTCAATGCTGTCAGTGGTAGGATAAAATGCCTACCAGGAAGACCAGTTAATATGACTACCATTCAAATTTACACACCAACTTCTTATGCCAGCGATGAAGAAACTGAAGATTTTTATGAACTTTTGCAGCATGAAATTGATCAAATGTGCAATCAAAATGCTTTGATAATTACTGGTGACTAGAATGTGAAAGTTGGAAAAAAAGAAAGAGCAATACTTGAAAAATAGAGCCTTGGTAGTAGAAATGATGCCAGAGATCATATGATAGAATTCTGCAAGACCAACAACATATTCATTAGAAATACCTTTTTTCAACAACACAAATGGAGACTATACATGTTAATTTCACTGGATAGAATACAGAGGACTCAGAATGACTATATCTGTGGAAACAGAGGATGCAGAAACTCAATATCCTTAGTCAGAACAAGGTCAACCTTGGAACAGATCATTAATTGCTCATATGCAAGTTCAAGTTAAAGCTGAAGAAAATTAAAATAAGTCCACTAGAGTCAAAATATAACCTTGAGAGAGCCCACCTGAATTTAGAAACCATCTCAAGAATAGATTTGAAGTATTGAACACTAGTGTCCCAAGGCCAGAGGAGTTGTGAGATGACATCAAGTACATCATATCTGGAGAAAGCAAAAAATCATTAAAAATAAAAGAAAAGATCAAAATGATGTCAGAAGAGACTCTGAAACTTGCCATTGAGCACAGAGTAGCTAAAGTGAATAGAAGTAATGGTGAACTTGAAGCTGAACAGAAGATTTCAAAAAGTGATTTGAGAAGTCAAGTCAAAGTATGCAATGAGATGTGCAAAGAACTGGAGTTAGAAAACCAGAAAGGATAAACATAGTCAACCTTTCTCAAGCTTGAAGAAATGAAGAAAAATTGAAGCCTCGAGTTGCAATAGTGAAGGATACTATGGGCAAAAAATTGAATGATGTAGGAAGCATCAAAAGAAGATAGAAGAAATGCACAAAGTCACTGTACCAAACAGAGTTGGGTATCCAACTATTTCAGAAGGTAGTATATGATCAAGAACCAATGGCACTGAACTGATAACTTCTTCCAAGCTGCACTGAAGGCATTGGCGAAAAACAAATTTCCAAGAATTGACAGAATATCACTTGAGATACTTCGACAAATGAATTCAACACCGGAAGCACTCACTTGTCTATGTCAAAAAATTTGGAAGACAGCTACCTGGCCAACCGACTGGAAGAGGTCTATATTTATGCCTATTTCAAAGAAAGGTGATCCAACTGAATACAGAAATTATAAAACAACATCAACATCACACGCAAGTAAAATTTTGCTGAAGATCATTCAAAAGCCGTTTCAGCGGTAAATTGACAGGGAACTACCAGAAATTCCAGCTGGATTCAGAAGAGTACATGGAATGAGAAAGATCATTGCTGATGTCATATGGATCATGGCTGAATGCAGAGAATATGAAAAAGATGCTTACCTGTGTTTTGTCAACAATGCAGGGGCATTCAACTGTGTGGATCATAACAAATTGTGCTCATGCAGAACTTGTACATAGGTCAAGAAGCAGTCAATTGAACAGAACAAGGAGAAACTATGTGGGTTAAAATCAGGAAGGTGTGTGTCAGAGTTGTGTCCTTTCCCCATATTTCTTCAATATGTATGCTGAGCAAATAATCTGAGAAGCTGAACTATACAAAGAAGAAGAATGCATCAGGGTTTAAAGAAAACTCATCAACAACCTGAGATATGCAGATAACACAACCGTGCTTGCTGAAAGCAAAGAGGACTTCAAGCACTTACTGATGAGGATCAAGGACCACAGCCTTCAGTATAGATTACACCTTAACATAAAGAAAACAAAAATCCTCACAACTAAATTGATAAGCAACATCACAATAAATGGAGAAAAGATTGAAGTTGTCAAGGATTTCATTTTACTTGGATCCACAATCAGCACCTATGGAAGAAGCAGTCAAGAAATCAAATGATGTATGGCATTGGGCAAATCTGCTGCAAAAGAACTCTTTAAAGTGCTAAAAAGCAATCATGTCACCTTGATAACCAAGGTGGTGGGCTTGACCCAAGTTATGGTATTTTCAATTTTCTTATGTGCATTCAAAAGATGGACAGCAAACAAGGAAGACCAAAGAAGAATTGACCCATTTCAATTGAGGTGTTGACAATGACTGTTGAATATACCACTGACTGCCAGAAGAATGAACATATCTCTCTTGGAGGAAGTACAGCCAAAATGCTCCTTAAAAGCAAGGGTAGCGAGACTTGGTTTCACTTACTTTGGACTTGTAATCAAGAGGGTCCAGTCTCTGGAGAAGGACATCAGGCTTGGTAGAGTAAAGGGTCAGCAAAATGAGGAAGACACTCAATGAGGTAGGTTGACACAATGCTACGAACAAAGCAATGACTGTGAGGATGGTGCAGGACCAGGCAAAGGTTTGTTCTGTTACACATAGGGTCACTATGAGTTGGTGCTGACTTGATGGATGAAAGATAAAATTCTGGATATTTTGAAATTAGAGACTACAGATAGGGGTTTGAGGGAAAGATGAGTTTTGATGAAGGCCAAAGATTGGTGTCAGAAGGAGAGAGGTGGAGAGATAAAAAAAAATGGTGGTAGAAATGGGGTTTGAGATGAAGGGGTTGTTGTCATTGGAAATGTCAAGGTCAAGGGTATGACCTCGGGATTGAGTAGTTGCCATAGAGTGGAAAACAAGATCGTTGAGTGAAAGAAGGTCAAGGACTTGAGAGACCAGGATATTGGCTTCAATATGGAACTTGAAATCACTACAAACTAGGATAGGTATAGAATTAGAAAGGCTATCAGTGAGCCAGGATCCTTGGTCAGTGGTTAAGAGTCTGGCTGCTAGGTCAGCAGTTTGAATCCACCAGCTGTTCCTTGAAAACCCTATGGGGCAGTTCTACTCTGTCCAACAGGGTTATTGCGAGTCAAAACTGACTCGAGGGCAACTGGTATCAGTGAGTCAGAGTGAATACTTTTCGAAGAATGAGTAGGAATTCACTGGGAGGTGTTAGATGACTACAAAGTGGAAGGATGTTACACTGTTACAGACTGAAGTACGTCCCCCCAAAATATGTGTTGAATTCCTAACCTCTGTACTTATAAGTATAGCACTGTTTAGGCATAGGGATTTTAGACATAGGGTTTAATGAAGTCATATCAGAGTAGGGTGAATCCTAAACCTAATCAGTTATGAGTTACAAAAAGAGCAGAATAGACACAGAAACACACACAAGGGAAGACAGATGCCAAGGAATACCAAGGAATGCCAAGGAACATATGGGGCTGCCAGTAAGGAAAAACCTTTCGCTAGAGCCATTCCCTGAGTTCAGACTTCTAGCCTCCTGAACTGTGAGAAAATAAATTTCTGTTCTTTAAAGCCAACACTTGTAGCGTTTCTGTTATGGCAGCACTAGGTAACTGTAGTCTGATGACATGAGTATTAATACAGAAAGAATAACTAGTGGTCTGAAAGCAGTATTGAGGAGCAAAAATGATACCTACCTGATTTCTAGGTCCTGGAGAAGAAGGCATGTAGGAGAAAAATTGTATTACTTGAACAGCTTCTGGAGTGCAGTGTCGTTGGAGAGCCACGTTTTAGTTAGGACAAGTAACAGGGAGCATTCATGAAAGTGATTGGGGATAAACTTCTAAAACTATTTGCTGATGTTTTATCTTGAGTTCCAGAGGGCTAAAATTTAGGGCTTGGGGAGGGTTGGGAGAGAAGAGACAAAGGACAGAGATGAATGAGGAGTAATGCTGAGCTAACAGAGATAAAGGGGTGTGATGACATTAATCCTGTTGTCCCAAAGGCAGTGATATTAAGACCATTGCTGCTGAAGGGAGAGAATAGTGTGGCAGATGCTGGAGTAGAAAGGAGAAAGAGGATTATTTGCTGGCTCTCCCTTGACTCCTGGAGTCCCTGGGTGTAAATGGATAACATGCTTGGCTGCTAAGAGAAAGCTTGGAAGTTCATGTCCACTAGAGATTCCTCAGACGAAGCACTGTTAATCTGTTTTTGAAAAACCAGCCATTGAAAACACTATGTAGCACAGATCTACTCTGACACACACGGAGTCACCATGAGTTGGAATAAACTCAACAGCAACTGGTTTTTCTTATCTCCTGCTGATGGAATCTTAGAGCCCTGCAGAGAAGAGCCAGGAGCAGTTTGCTAACTCCTGCTGATGCTGGTATGCAGAGGAACTTTCTTCGAAGACCACAGTTTCTCTCTTGATTTGGTTGTGCAAGTACTTTTAGAAACCAAATTTATAATTTGGGAAAATTGAGGACTAGAACGTGGGAAGTGCCCCCTAATCTATGTAACCTATCAAATTTATCTGCGCTTCCTGCCTTAGATTACATTTTTTTGTCCACTTCTTTCTATACTCAACAGTAAGAATTTTGCTAACCAGATAATAAGAACAAAACCAACTGAGACCAACCACTCTCTGGAAAATGACATTTTGATGGCATGGAAGAGTAGAAAGGCAGAAGTAATTTTCAAACAGAAGACACCGGGGGACATGCTATGTGGTGTCATCTGTACTATATGAATGTCTCTCACTTCTGATTTAATATTGCTATTTCCTTGTTTCTAGTCTCAACAATCTTATTTTCCTAGCTCCAGTTTACTTTCTAATTTAGTGCTTTATTAATTTTTATTTTTCCCTGTAATTGATCTAACAGTTTTTGAATCCTTAAAATATGTGTTCATCTACATAATTAATCATTGGCCCTAATTATTTTTGTTGTATTTTTTATTTTACAAAAGGTAAAATTCATTGTTTTTGATGTACAGTTGTATGAGTTTTGACCAATGCATAGAAACAGGTAACTACTACCACCACCGTCAAGATACAGAACAGTTTCATTATTCCTAAAAAATGCCTCAGGCTGCCTTTTGTAGTAAACCTCTCCTCAAACCCCTAACCCCCAGTAGCACTGATCTAGCTTTGACTTTTCTGGGATGGAAATCTAATCAGAATATCATTGGTCTTTATTCATGACCAAAATTACATTCATCCAGTAATTCAAGGTATATATTTGAGAATAACCCTAAACAATTCCTTCCCCTTCATGCTCCACATTTAATCGATTATGATGTCCTCCTTAATATTTTGGGAGAATTTCTTTTCCCTTTTAAAGAGCTGGAAGTAAGAAAAGAAAGTTATAGTAGTTTTCATATTAAATAAGCATGATTTCTATATTAATGGTCATTATTCTTCAGTTTTATTTAGGAGTTTTCCATAGAAAGCAGATTTTTTTAAATATATTTTGAAGGTTTATATTGGCATTAGGAGAAAGAGTTAAAAAGTCGTTCTTGTGAGGTGCCGTTGAGTTGGTTCCAACTCATACCAACCCAATGTAAACAGAACAAAACACTCACTGCCCAATCCTGCGCCATCCTCACAATACTGCTATGTTTGAGTCCACTGATACAGCCACTATGTTTGTTAGTCTATCTCATTGAGGGTCTTCCTCTTTTCAGATGGCCCTCTACTTTATCATGCATGATGTCCTAATCTGGGGACTGGTCCCTCCTGATAACATGTCCAAAATACCTGAGATGAAGTCTCCCATCCTCACCTCTAAGGAGCTTTTTAGCTGTACTTCTTCCATAACAGATTAGTTTGTTCTTCTTGCAGTCCATGGGCAATTCAGAGGTATCAGTTCTTCTTAGGTCTTCCTTATTCATTGTCCAGCATATGAGGCAATCAAAAATACCATGGCTTGGATCAGGAGCACCTTAGTCCTCAAAGTGACACCTTTGCTTTTTAGCACTTTAAATAGGTCTTTTGCAGCAGATTTGCCCAGTTTAATACATTGTTTGATTTTTTTACTGTTGGTTCCATGGGCATTGATTGTGATTCCAAGTACAATGAAACGCTTGACAGCTTCAGTATTTTTCCTGTTTATCATGTTGTTGCTTATTGGTCCAGTTGTGAGGATTTCTGTTTACTTTGTGGTGTAATCCATACTGAAGGCTGTAGTCTTTGATCTTCATCAGTAAATGCTTCAAGTTCTCTTTGCTTTCAGCAAGTAAGGTTGTGTCATCTGTATATCTCAGGTTGTTAAAGAGTCTTCCTCCAACCCTGATGCCATGCTCTTCTTCTTCTTCTTCAAGTCCAGCTTCTCATATTATTTGCTCCGCATGTAGACTGGATAAGTACGGTGAAAGAATACAACCCTGACATACACCTTTTCCTGATTTTAAACCACACAGTATCCCTTTTCTCTGTCTGAACCACTGCATCTTTATCTATGTACAGGCTCCTCATGAGCACAATTACGTGTTCTGGAATTCCTGTTCTTTGCAATGTTATTCATAATTTGTTAGGATCCACACAGTTGAATGCTTTGCATAATCAATAAGCAGGTAAATATCTTTCTAGTATTCTCTGCTTTCAGCCAAGATCCATATGATATCAGCAATGGTATTCTTAGTTCCATGTCCCCTTCTGAATCTGGGTTGAATTTTGGGCAATTCCCTGCCTATGTACTCCTGCAAGTGTTTTTGGATGATCTTCAGCAAAATTTTACTGGCATGTGATATTAGTGATATTGTTTGATAACTTCTGCATTCTGTTGGATCACCTTTCATTGGAGTGGCCACAAATATTGATCTCTTCCAGTTGGTTGGCCAGGTAGCTGTCTTCCAAGTTTCTTGGAATGGACAAGTGATCGCTTCCAGTGTTACATCCATTTGTTGAAACATCTCAATTGGTATTTTGTTAATTCCTGGGGCCTTGCTTTCACCAATGCCTTCAGTGAAGCTTGGAATAAGTCATTGGTTCAGTGCCATTGGTTCTTGATCATATGCTACCTCCTGAAATCAAATATCCACCAATTATTTTTGGTACTGTGACCCTGTATATTCCTTCCATCTTTTTTTCATGCTTCCTATGTGGTTCAATGTTTTGCCCACAAAATCCTTCAATATTCCAACTTGAGGCTTGAATTTTTTCTTCAGTTCTTTCAGTTCGAGAAATGCCAAGAGCGTTCTTCCCTTTTTGTTTTCTAACTACAGGCCTTTGCACATTTCACTATAGTACTTTAATTTGTGTTCTTGAGCCACCCTTTGAAATCTTTTGTTCAGCTATTTTACTTCACCATTTCTTCCTTTTGCTTTAGCTACTTTATGTTCAAGAGCAAATTTCAAAGTCTCTTCTGACATCCATTTTGGTCTTTTCTTTCTTTCTTGTCTTTTTAATGACCTTTTGCTTTTTTCACATATGATGTCCTTCATGTCATTCCACAATTCTTCAAGTCTTTGGTCATTAGTGTTTACTGAGTCAAATCTATCATCTCTAAATTCAGGTGAGGTATTCTTAAGGTCATGTTTTGGCTCTTGTGGACTTAATTGTCTTCAGCTTCAGTTTGAACTTGCATTATAAGCAACTGATCTTCTGTTCCACAGTCTGCCCCTGGTCTTGTTCTGACTGATGATATTTAGGTCTTGCATTGTCTCTTCCCAAACATGTAGTTGATTTGATTCCTGTGTATTCCATCCAATGAGGTATGAGTGTATAGTCTGTGCTTATTTTCTGAAAGAAAAAAAGGTATTTGCAATGAATAAGTCCTTGGTCTTACAAAAATCTGTTATGAGATCTCTGGCTTCATTTCTATCACCAAGGCAGCCATATTTTCCAACTATCGATTCTTCTTTGTCTCCAACTTCTGTATTCCAATCACCAGTAATTATCAATGCATTTTGATTGCATGTTTCATGAATTTCAGACTGTAGATGTTGGTAGAAATCTTTAATTTCTTCATTTTTAGCATTAGTAGTTGATGCATAAATTTAAGTAATAGTCATATTAACTGATCTTCCTTGTAAGCATGTGGATGTTATCCTATCACTGAGAAGGTTTAGGAAACAAAAATCCAAATGTAGGATATAGCTTCCATTTGGAAGGAAGTATGTGAGAGGAATAATTTGATACAATGTAGATATTTTCCTGGTATAGGTAGAGGTCACAAGATCAAAGAAGTGGCACATTTGAAAATTGAGAGAGATCCCAGTAATCCAGTTCATTCTGATTTTCAACCAAAAAATGATTTTTTTCTACTTCCTCTCTGATCATCTTATGCTGCACTGTTACTGGGGAATTAGCCATTTCCTTGACACACATATAGTTTTGTATCTTTTCTCTTGATTTTCCTTCTCAGCAGCAAAATCCGGGTTATTCCAGGTTATTTATTTTTAACAATATCAAAATCAACCAATCACAAAGTATGTTCCTCATTTAAACTTTATTAATATAACAAAAATATATATTGATAATAATTGAATTTGTATTCTATATTGGGAATTGCCTAGAGTTTGGCACCCTATTAACGTATGACATGTTATACTGGATAAATTCCTCATTAATGAGCTGGTAATAACCCTTAACAATGTTACTAAACTGCATGGTCCAGCCCATACATGTTTTGTGTAATAGCGTGAATACATAAGGGACTCTTCTGCTGAATTATGAAACTTTTTTTTTTTTTTTTTGGTAATGAATGTGTGACGGTCTTAATCCTGAACAGAATGGACATTTTTCTGGGGAAAGGAATGGAATAGCAAACCAAACAAACAGATAAACGCAAAAACAAAAAACTACACACATATACACATAAGTAGATAATGTTTCTTATATCTGGTTAAATTCTCATATTTATCATCAAGTTTTACTAAATACAAGGACTGTGTTTACAAGTAAATTAATTACAAATTAAATAAAGATTAATGTAGGTGATGAAATCTTTTCATCTGATGCAAGATCTAAAGGAATGAAGATGATTGGTGTTATAAACCAGTTTCCACTGAGTCAATTAGGACTCATAGTTGCCCTATAGGACAGACTAGAACTGCCCCATAGGGTTCCTGAGGCTGTAATCTTTACAGAAGCAGACTGCCACATCTTTCTCCCCTGGAATGGCTGGCTGACCTTTTGGTTAGCAGTCGACAGTGCCACCAGGACTCCCGAAGGCCTTGTTAAGCAATCAGGTGAAAAGACTTATAATTAGGTAGGTTTTGTAGGTATAAGGTATCACAGATTGAATTACGTCCCCCCAAAAATGTGTGTATCAACTTGGTTAGGTCACAATTCCCAGTCTCTGTGGTTGTCCTCCATTTTGTGATTGCAATTTTATGTTAAAGAAGATTGGGGTGGGATTGTAACACCCTTACCAGGTTACATCCCTGGTCCGATGTAAAGGGAGTTTCCCTGGGGTGAAACTCAAGAGATAAAAGGAAAAGGGAGCAAGCAGAGAGTTGGGAACCTCATACCACCAAGAAAGCAGCACTGGGAGAAAAGCGTGTCCTTTGGACCTGAGGTTTCAGCACTGAGATGCTCCCAGACCAAGGGAAGACTGATGACAAGAACCTTCCTCCAACGCCGACAGAGACAGAAAGCCTTCCCCTGGAACTGGTGCCCTGAATTTGGACTAATACCCTACTGGACTATGAGAGAATAAACTTTTTGTTAAATCCATCCACTTGTAGTATTTCTGTTATAGCAGCTCTAGGTGACTAAGACAAAGGGATATCCTGGCATTGCCGTGGTTAAAGCAGAGTCATTGGTGGATTGAACTGCAGACCTTACAGTTAGCAGCTAAACGCTTTAACCATTGCACCATCAGGTGTCCTAAATTTCAGGGTATGGGGTAAAAAACTCAAAACCTCTGAAAGGAGTCCATGAGGGTATAAAGAGTTCATTTTGAAAATCACTGTTCTACATGACTTGTGGGCTTATTGGGAGTTCTAACATTCCATGAGTCCATGCTGTATTGAGAGCATGTGAGGATTTAACTCAGACAATGTGTCATAAAATCTGAGTGTGATAAAAAAAAAAAAAAAAAGAGTGTGATAGGGAGGTACAAATAGAGGAAAAACAAGATCGTAAAAGGAGGTCTTTATAGTTCGGTTTTTCTTTTTTACCCAATGTTAGATTTAGGTCATTGTTTACTTAGGGATCAAAAATGAGCAACTTATTACAGCCTCAGCTATTTGAGCCTTTGAGCCTCTGAGTATAACCCTAACCATAGCCCTAATCCTCCAACAGCTACTACAGCCTTTGGATAATGTGGCCAAGGAGAGATGGGAAATAATAATCAGGGAGAAGAATCAGAGGTAGCATAAAACCTGTTGCCATTGTGTTGATTCTGACTCATACCACCCCATAGGACAGAGTAGAACTGCCCTATATGATTTCCAAGGAGCAGCTGGTGGATTTGAACTGCCAGTCTTTTTGTTAACAGCCGTAAGGTAACTATTTGCTTTCCTATCAAGTATTCAGTCTACTTAGTTCAGTTCATCAAGCATTCATTGAGGGCCTACTCTGAGGCAGTGACTCTGTTAGGCAGCAGAGATACAAAGATTAATACCAGACAGATTTAATCATTTGAACAAGCTGCTTCAAATGTTGTTTAGAGAAATTGCAGTTGAAGGAGCAAAGAGGGATTAAAAATTAGTACTCCTCCTCCCTCCCCCCCCCTTTTTTTTTTCTTAAAATATTGGTTTAGGAACACAAGATGAAAAAATCAACAGACCAAAAAAATGATATGTAAATATGTTTGTATTCAAGTGGTGCAATTGAGTATACACTGTTTTCTAATCTTTGAGACCTTAATTTTTGTGTTTGTTTTATAGAGTATTGAGTTTCCTTTCTCACATCTATTATATTAGGAAAGAAATGAGAGATGATTGGGCTAGATAGGAAGTAAAGAGGTGATAGCAAGTGTATATATTAAAGGTTAATGGGGAAGAAGATGGGAGATTAAGTTGGAATTGAGAGAAAGTGGAGTCCTGAGAAGGAAATTGAATAGGACTAACATTTGTTAGAGAAAAAGAGAAAAGATACAGGGAGCAAACAGAAGAAAAAAATATAAGCACATATATAAAGAATTTTTAAAAATAGGAATCTTTAATCAATTAATTTTATTCGTAGTTAATTTTGAATGCTGCTGATATCTTAGGCTTAAAAATTTTAACTCAGAATGTCACTGATACAATGTGGGAGGTATACTTTTGGGAAAGGCTAGAAAACAAGATGATGCTATTTTGTTTTAAAGATCAGCATGCATTAACAGGTGAAATAATATTTAAATATATATAATGAAATAGAAATAAGCATTTATATGATATAAATTATATTAAAAATATTCAGGGGCGGGGCCAAGATGGCTGACTAGGTAGATGCTACCTCGGATCCCGCTTGCAACAAAGACTTGGAAAAACAAGTGAATTGATCACATACATGACAATCTACAAACCCTGACCATCAAACACAGATCTAAAGAGTTGACCTGAGTGACAGGTGAGCAAAAAGCTGCACCCTGAACCAGCGACCGCTTCTGGAACCCACGACCCACTCCACAGCCTTGAGACCCCACGGTTCCCTGGTGCCAAGTGGCAGGGCTGATAACGGCTTGCTGAGGCATGGCAGGCATGGGACACAGCCATAAACCCTAGCCCCCTAGGGCAACCTCCTTAGAGACTCAGCCAGTGCAAGCAGGCTGCACACTGATGTGGCTACGAGAGAATTAATGAGCAACCGCGGGGAAGCAGTGACTGTTTTCGGAGCCTGGAGCCAGGGTCCCAGTCAGAAAACCTTGGCGCCGGGCTTTGGAATGGGCGCAGGGGAGCTAAGCACGGCATCCTGAGATGGCGCAAACACAGGACGCAGCCCTAGCCCCCTAAAGTGATCTCAGGGGAAGCCCAGCCAGTGCACGCAGGCAGCACAGCGACGCAGCTGACAGGAGGAGGAGAAGTCACAGGAGGCAGCGACTGGTCTTGGAGCCTGGAGTGCGGAGTCCCAGCTGGGGAATCTTGGCGCTGGGCTTTGGACTGGGAGCAGGGGAACTGACCGCGGCTTCTGAGACAGCACATGCACAGGACACGGGCCTGACCCTCGGAGGCAATCTCAGCTCAGCCAACGCACACAGGCTACATGCCCCTTGGGAATCTCAGATAAAACAGTCCTCACCAAGCAAGATAAGTAACTTTGTCTATATTCCTGGGTGCTACTCTCTCCTATCTATCTGATCCCTCCCCTTCTCTTCCCAGGTGGCTTCATTAACATTGGAATTTCCTGGGCCAGAGAGTGAAGTGCTCTGTGGTTTGTTTGTTGTTTGCTTTCCTAATCCATTCTCCTGGCCTGTGAGAAGCAGCTACAAAAAACACAGGGACCAAGAATCCTTCCCTGACTTCCCGAAATTGGAATAAAAATACAGAACCAGCTCCAGCCAAGCATATGAGATCCGCAGTCTTGGGCTTTCATCCCTACAGGGAACAAGGTGGCTATTATAATGCAAAGGCAATTCTGATAGTGATCTGACTGTACTTGTTTTAGCGGATTACTGGAAAGACAAGTTTCCCAGGTCTGATATCTCTACTATTAAACAGAGCCCTCGCTGACCCACGACGGGGAACTGAGGGCTGAAGCTCCACCCAAACCACCTAACCTCCTGCCATAGGGGTCTGAGGATAGTGACATCTACCAATCTGTAGAGGTACATGCATTGGGTGCCTAAGGTACAGCTGCAGAGCCCACTCACCAAAGTGCTTTAGGAATAGGACACACCTACCTCACTGGCACTTGGACGAAGCCTGTCAGCATCCTGCCTCCCCTGGAGTGTGACCCCCTGCTGCTACTAGAATCTAATGCACAAAACTTTCACCACTACTCCTCTAAGCGAATAGGTGACAGTCTACCCCACACACTTGGTGACCAAAATCAGATTCTACTCAAGAGTAGTGAATGGACTCTTAGGCTTATATTTCTGGTAAAGGCCCAAACCAGCTGTTAAGAGGACATGAGTGATTCAAAGGCTACAACAATTAAGACAGCACAATCTAGTAGCCCATCTACGTATATTGAAAGAAAACAAAACAAGATAAGACTCAGTGAGCAAATATAAAATAAATCATTACAGTATCTTATAGATGGCTTGGAGACAGCAGTCAATATCAAAACACATAAAGAAGCAAACCATGTTTGCTTCTACAACTCCCCAGATTGAAGAATCAAAATCTTTCCCAAATGAAGATACAATCCTGGAATTGCCAGATGAAGAATATAAAAAACTAATTTACAGGATGCTTCAAGACATCAGGGATGATCTCAAAAATGAAATAAGGCAATCTACAGAAAAAGCCAAGGAACACACTGATAAAGCAGTTGAAGAAATAAAAAAGATTATTCAAGAACTTAGTGGAAAAATTAATAAGCTGCAAGAATCCATAGAGAGACAGCATTCAGAAATCCAAAAGATTAACAATAAAATCACAGAATTAGACAACTTAAAAGGAAGTCAGAGAAGCAGAATTGAGCAATGGGAATGCAGAGTCGGGGAGGTGGAGGATAAGGCAATTGACACCAATACAGTTGAAGAAAAATCAGACAAAAGAATTTAAAAAAATGAAGAAACCATAAGAATCACGTGGGACTCTATCAAGAAGGATAACTTGCGTGTGATTGGAGTTCCAGAACAAGGATGGATAACAGAAAGTACAGAGAGAATAGTTGAAGATCTGTTGGCAGCAAACTTCCCTGACATCATGAAAGATGAAAGGATATCTATCCAAGATGCTCATCAAACCCCATATAAGATTGATCCAAAAAGAAAATCACCAAGACATATTATCATCAAACTTGCCAAAACCAAAGATAAAAAGAAAATTTTAAAAGCAGCCAGGAATAAAAGAAAGGTCTCCTACAAAGGAGAATCAATAAGTTCAGACTACTCAGCAGAAACCATGCAGACAAGAGGGCAATGGGATGACATATATAGAGCGCTGAAGGAGAAAAACTGCCAGCCAAGGATCATATATCCAGCAAAATTCTCTCTCAGATATGAAGCTGAAATTAAAACATTTACAGATAAACACAAGCTTAGAGAATTTGCAAAAACCAAACCAAAGCTACAAGAAATACTAAAGGAAATTGTTTGGTCAGAAAATCAATAATATCAGATTACAACACAACACAAGGTCACAGAACAGAACATCCTGACATGAACTCAAAAAAGGAAATCACAAAAACAAATTAAGATTAATTTTAAAAAGAAAAAAATGCTCAAAACAGGGAGGCGGAGCCAAGATGGCGGACTAGGCAGACGCTACCTCAGATCCCTCTTACAACAAAGACACGGAAAAACAAGTGAATCGATCACATACATAACAATCTACGAACCCTGAACAACAAACACAGATTTAGAGACGGAGAACGAACTAATACGGGGAAGCAGCGATTGTTTCCAGAGCCTGGAGCCAGCGTACCAGTCAGGTACGGTACAAGCACAGAGAGCTGCTCCACCCCACTGAACTAACCCCGGGAGGGGGCCAGCCGGTTCCACGGGCGGCGTGGGACGCAGCCGGTAGAAGAAGTCCCCGGGAGGCAGTGACTGGTCTTGGAGCAGAAAGAGCAACGTCCAAGCAGGGGAACCGTCCTGCAGGGATTTGGACTGGACGCAGGCGGCTTCATTAACATCTGAATAGCCTGAGACAGAGGGAGAACTCTGATAGGGATCTGACTGCATTTTTTTTTTTAGTGGATTTTCTGGAAAAACTAGTTTCCCAGTGATGGCTCGGAGACAACAATCCATATCAAACCACTTAAAGAAGCAGACCATGACAGCTTCTCCAACCCCCCAAACAAAAGAATCAAAATCTTTCCCAAATGAAGATACAATCTTGGAATTATCAGATACAGAATATAAAAAACTACTTTACAGAATGCTTAATGATATCACACATGAAATTAGGATAACTGCAGAAAAAGCCAAGGAACACACTGATAAAACTGTTGAAGAACTCAAAAAGATTATTCAAGAACATACCGGAAAAATTAATAAGTTGCAAGAATCCATAGAGAGACAGCATGTAGAAATCCAAAAGATTAACAATAAAATAACAGAATTAGACAACGCACTAGGAAGTCAGAGGAGCAGACTCGAGCAATTAGAATGCAGACTGGGACATCTGGAGGACCAGGGAATCAACTCCAACATAGCTGAAAAAAAATCAGATAAAAGAATTAAAAAAAATGAAGAAACCCTAAGAATTATGTGGGACTCTATCAAGAAGCATAACCTGCGGGTGATTGGAGTCCCAGAACAGGGAGGGGGGACAGAAAACACAGAGAAAATAGTTGAAGAACTCCTGACAGAAAACTTCCCTGACATCATGAAAGACGAAAGGATAGCTATCCAAGATGCTCATCGAACCCCATTTAAGATTGATACAAAAAGAAAAACACCAAGACATATTATCATCAAACTCACCAAAACCAAAGATAAACAGAAAATTTTGAAAGCAGCCACGGAGAAAAGAAAGGTTTCCTTCAAGGGAGAATCAATAAGAATATGTTCTGACTACTCAGCAGAAACCATGCAGGCAAGAAGGGAATGGGACGACATATACAGAACACTGAAGGAGAAAAACTGCCAGCCAAGGATCATATATCCAGCAAAACTCTCTCTGAAATATGAAGGCGAAATTAAGATATTTACAGACAAACACAAGTTTAGAGAATTTGCAAAAACCAAACCAAAGCTACAAGAAATACTAAAGGATATTGTTTGGTCAGAGAACCAATAATATCAGATATCAGCACAACACAAGGTCACAAAACAGATCGTCCTGATATCAACTCAAATAGGGAAATCACAAAAACAAACAAATTAAGATTAATTAAAAAAAAATACACATAACAGGGAATCATGGAAGTCAATAGGTAAAAGATCACAATAATCAAAAAGAGGGACTAAATACAGGAGGCATTGAACTGCCATATGGAGAGTGACAGAAGGCGATATAGAAGAATACAAGTTAGGTTTTTACTTAGAAAAATAGGGGTAAATAATAAGGTAACCACAAAAAGGTATAACAACCTATAACTCAAGATAAAAACCAAGAAAAACATAACGACTCAACAAACATAAAGTCAAGCACTATGAAAATGAGGATCTCACAATTTACTAAGAAAAACGCCTCGGCACAAAAAAGTATGTGGAAAAATGAAATTGTCAACAACACACATAAAAAGGCATCAAAATGACAGCACTAAAAACTTATTTATCTATAATTACCCTGAATGTAAATGGACTAAATGCACCAATAAAGAGACAGAGAGTCACAGACTGGATAAAGAAACACGATCCATCTATATGCTGCCTACAAGAGACACACCTTAGACTTAGAGACACAAACAAACTAAAACTCAAAGGATGGAAAAAAGTATATCAAGCAAACAATAAGCAGAAAAGAAGAGTAGCAATAGTAATTTCTGACAAAATAGACTTTAGACTTAAATCCACCACAAAGGATAAAGAAGGACACTATATAATGATAAAAGGGACAATTGATCAGGAAGACATAACCATATTAAATATGTATGCACCCAATGACAGGGCTGCAAGATACATAAATCAAATTTTAACAGAATTGAAAAGCGAGATAGATACCTCCACAATTATAGTAGGAGACTTCAACACACCACTTTCGGAGAAGGACAGGACATCCAGTAAGAAGCTCAACAGAGACACGGAAGATCTAATTACAACAATCAACCAACTTGACCTCATTGACTTATACAGAACTCTCCACCCAACTGCTGCAAAATATACTTTTTTTTCTAGCGCACATGGAACATTCTCTAGAATAGACCACACATTAGGTCATAAAACAAACCTTTGCAGAGTCCAAAACATCGAAATATTACAAAGCATCTTCTCAGACCACAAGGCAATAAAACTAGAAATCAATAACAGAAAAACTAGGGAAAAGAAATCAAATACTTGGAAAATGAACAATACTCTCCTGAAAAAAGACTGGGTTATAGAAGACATCAAGGAGGGAATAAGGAAATTCATAGAATGCAACGAGAATGAAAATACTTCCTATCAAAACCTCTGGGACACAGCAAAAGCAGTGCTCAGAGGCCAATTTATATCAATAAATGCACACATACAAAAAGAAGAAAGAGCCAAAATCAGAGAACTGTCCCTAAAACTTGAACAAATAGAAAGTGAGCAACAAAAGAATCCATCAGGCACCAGAAGAAAACAAATAATAAAAATTAGAGCTGAACTAAATGAATTAGAGAAGAGAAAAACAATTGAAAGAATTAACAAAGCCAAAAGCTGGTTCTTTGAAAAAATTAACAAAATTGATAAACCATTGGCTAGACTGACTAAAGAAATACAGGAAGGGAAACAAATAACCCGAATAAGAAATGAGAAGGACCACATCACAACAGAACCAAATGAAATTAAAAGAATCATTTCAGATTATTATGAAAAATTGTACTCTAACAAATTTGAAAACCTAGAAGAAATGGATAAATTCCTGGAAAAACACTACCTACCTAAACTAACACATTCAGAAGTAGAACAACTAAATAGACCCATAACAAAAAAAGAGATTGAAACGGTAATCAAAAAACTCCCAACAAAAAAAAGTCCCGGCCCAGATGGCTTCACTGCAGAGTTCTACCAAACCTTTAGAGAAGACTTAACACCATTACTATTGAAGGTATTTCAAAGTACAGAAAAAGACGGAATACTACCCAACTCATTCTATGAAGCCACCATCTCCCTGATACCAAAACTAGGTAAAGACATTACAAAAAAAGAAAATTGTAGACCTATATCCCTCATGAACATTGATGCAAAAATCCTCAACAAAATTCTAGCCAATAGAATCCAACAACACATCAAAAAAATAATTCACCCTGATCAAGTGGGATTTATACCAGGTATGCAAGGCTGGTTTAATATCAGAAAAACCATTAATGTAATCCATCACATAAATAAAACAAAAGACAAAAACCACATGATCTTATCAATTGATGCAGAAAATGCATTTGACAAAGTCCAACACCCATTCATGATAAAAACTCTTACCAAAATAGGAATTGAAGGAAAATTCCTCAACATAATAAAGGGCATCTATGCAAAGCCAACAGCCAATATCACTCTAAATGGAGAGAACCTGAAAGCATTTCCCTTGAGAACGGGAACCAGACAAGGATGCCCTTTATCACCGCTCTTATTCAACATTGTGCTAGAAGTCCTAGCCAGGGCAATTAGGCTAGACAAAGAAATAAAAGGTATCCGGATTGGCAAGGAAGAAGTAAAGTTATCACTATTTGCAGATGACATGATCTTATACACAGAAAACCCTAAGGAATCCTCCAGAAAACTACTGAAACTAATAGAAGAGTTTGGCAGAGTCTCAGGTTATAAAATAAACATACAAAAATCACTTGGATTCCTCTACATCAACAAAAAGAACACCGAAGAGGAAATAACCAAATCAATACCATTCACAGTAGCCCCCAAGAAGATAAGATACTTAGGAATAAATCTTACCAAGGATGTAAAAGACCTATACAAAGAAAACTACAAAGCTCTACTACAAGAAATTCAAAAGGACATACTTAAGTGGAAAAACATACCCTGCTCATGCATAGGAAGACTTAACATAGTAAAAATGTCTATTCTACCAAAAGCCATCTATACATTTAACGCACTTCCGATCCAAATTCCAATGTCATATTTTAAGGGGATAGAGAAACAAATCACCAATTTCATATGGAAGGGAAAGAAGCCCCGGATAAGCAAAGCACTACTGAAAAAGAAGAAGAAAGTGGGAGGCCTCACCTTACCTGACTTCAGAACCTACTATACAGCCACAGTAGTCAAAACAGCCTGGTATTGGTACAACAACAGACACGTCGACCAATGGAACAGAATTGAGAACCCAGACATAGATCCATCCACGTATGAGCAGCTGATATTTGACAAAGGACCAGTGTCAATTAACTGGGGAAAAGATAGCCTTTTTAACAAATGGTGCTGGCATAACTGGATATCCATTTGCAAAAAAATGAAACAGGACCCATACCTCACACCATGCACAAAAACTAACTCCAAGTGGATCAAAGACCTAAACATAAAGACTAAAACGATAAAGATCATGGAAGAAAAAATTGGGACAACCCTAGGAGCCCTAATACAAGGTATAAACAGAATACAAAACATTACCAAAAATGATGAAGAGAAACCCGATAACTGGGAGCTCCTAAAAATCAAACACCTATGCTCATCTAAAGACTTCTCCAAAAGAGTAAAAAGACCACCTACAGACTGGGAAAGAATATTCAGCTATGACATCTCCGACCAGCGCCTGATCTCTAAAATCTACATGATTCTGTCAAAACTCAACCACAAAAAGACAAACAACCCAATCAAGAAGTGGGCAAAGGATATGAACACACATTTCACTAAAGAAGATATTCAGACAGCCAACAGATACATGAGAAAATGCTCTTGATCATTAGCCATTAGAGAAATGCAAATTAAAACTACGATGAGATTCCATCTCACACCAGCAAGGCTGGCATTAATCCAAAAAACACAAAAGAATAAGTGTTGGAGAGGCTGCGGAGAGATTGGAACTCTCATACACTGCTGGTGGGAATGTAAAATGGTACAACCACTTTGGAAATCCGTCTGGCGTTATCTTAAACAGTTAGAAATAGAACTACCATACAACCCAGAAATCCCACTCCTAGGAATATACCCTAGAGATACAAGAGCCTTCATACAAACAGATATATGCACACCCATGTTTATTGCAGCTCAGTTTACAATAGCAAAAAGTTGGAAGCAACCAAGGTGTCCATCAACGGATGAATGGGTAAATAAATTGTGGTATATTCACACAATGGAATACTACGCATCGATAAAGAACAGTGACGAATCTGTGAAACATTTCATAACATGGAGGAACCTGGAAGGCATTATGCTGAGCGAAATTAGTCAGAGGCAAAAGGAGAAATATTGTATAAGACCACTATTATAAGATCTTGAGAAATAGTAAACCTGAGAAGAACACATACTTTTGTGGTTACGAGGAGGGGAGGGAGGGAGGGTGGGAGAGGGTTTTTTATTGATTAATCAGTAGATAAGAACTGCTTTAGGTGAAGGGAAAGACAACACTCAATACATGGAAGGTCAGCTCAATTGGACTGGACCAAAAGCAAAGAAGTTTCCGGGATAAAATGAATGCTTCAAAGGTCAGTGGAGCAAGTGCGGGGGTCTGGGGAACATGGTTTTTGGGGACTTCTATGTCAGTTGGCAAAATAATTCTATTATGAAATCATTCTGCATCCCACTTTGAAATGTGGCATCTGGGGTCTTAAATGCTAACAAGCGGCCATCTAAGATGCATCAATTGGTCTCAACCCACCTGGAGCAAAGGAAAATGAAGAACACCAAGGCCACACGACAACTAAGAGCCCAAGAGACAGAAAGGGCCACATGAACCAGAGACCTACATCATCCTGAGACCAGAAGAACTAGTTGGTGCCCGGCCACAATCGATGACTGCCCTGACAGGGAGCACAGCAGAGGACCCCTGAGGGAGCAGGAGATCAGTGGGATGCAGACCCCAAATTCTCATAAAAAGACCAAACTTAATGGTCTGACTGAGACTGGAGGAATCCCGGCGGCCATGCTCCCCAGACCTTCAGTTGACACAGGACAGGAACCATCCCCTAAGACAACTCATCAGAAATGAAAGGGACTGGTTAGTGGGTGGGAGAGAGACGCTGATGAAGAGTGAGCTAATGATATCAGGTGGACACTCGAGATTGTGTTGGCAACTCTTGTCTGGAGGGGGATGGGAGGATAAAGAGAGAAGGAAGCAGGCAAAATTGTCAAGAAAGGAGAGACTGAAAGGGCTGACTCAAGAGGGGGAGAGCAAGTGGGAGTAGGGAGTGAGATGTATGTAAACTTATATGTGACAGACTGATTGGATTTGTAAATGTTCACTTGAAGCTTAATAAAAGTTATTAAAAAAAAATGCTGAAAACAGAGAATCATTGAAGTCGTTATGTAAAAGATCACAATAATCAAAAAGAGGGAATACAGGAGGCATAAAACTGTCATATGGAGAGGAAAACAAGACAATATAAGGCAACACAAGTTAGGTTTTTACTTAGAAAAATAGGGGTAAATATTAAGGTAACCACAAAGAGTTCTAACAATTCCATAACTCAAAATGAAAACCAAGAAAAACGTAATGACTCAGCAAACATATATTCGACTACTATGAAAATGAGGAACAAACAATTTACAAAGGCAAACATCTCAGCACAAAAAAGTAAGTGGAAAAATGAAATTGTCAACAACACACACAAAAAGGCATCAAAATGACAGCACTAAACACACACTTATCTATAATTACACTGAATGTAAATGGACTAAATGCACCAATAAAGAGACAGAGAGTGGCAGAATGGATTAAAAAAGAAGATCCATCTATATGCTGCCTCCAAGAGACACACCTTAGACTTAGAAACACAAACTAAAACTCAAAGGATGGAAAAAAATATATCAAGCAAACAACAATCAAAAAAGAGCAGGAGTAGCAATATTAATTTCTGACAAAATAGACTTTAAAGTTAAATCCACCACAAAGGATAAAGAAAGACACTACATAATGATTAAAGGGACAATTGACCAGGAAGATATAACCATATTAAATATTTATGCACCCAATGACAGGGCTGCAAGATACATAAAACAAACTTTAACAGAACTGAAAAGTGAGATAGACACCTCCACAATTATAGTAGGAGACTTCAACACACCACTTTTGGTGAAGGATGGAACATCCAGAAAGAAGCTCAATAAAGACACAGAAGATCTAAATGCCACAATCAACCAACTTGACCTCATAGACCTATACAGAACACTCCACCCAACAGCTGCAAAGTTTACTTTTTTTCTAGTGCACGTGGAACATTCTCTAGAATAGATCACATATTAGGTCTTAAAACAAACCTTTGCAGAATCCAAAACATCGAAATATTACAAAGCATCTTCTTGGACCACAAGGCCATAAAAGTAGAAATCAATAAGAGAAAAATCAGGGAAAAGAAAAGAAATACTTGGAAACTGAACAACACCCTGCTCAAAAAAGGCTGGGTTATAGAAGACATGAAGGAAGGAATAAAGAAATTCATAGAACACAACGAGAATGAAAACACTTCCTATCAAAACCTCTGGGACACAGCAAAAGCAGTGCTCAGAGGTCACTTTATATCAATAAATGAACACATACATAAAGAAGAAAGAGCCAAAATCAGAGACCTGTCCCTACAACTTGAACAAAGAGAAAGCGAGCAACAAAAGAATCCATCAGGCACCAGAAGAAAACAAATAATAAAAATTAGAGCTGAACTAAATGAAAATAGAGAACAGAAAAACAATTGAAAGAATTAACAAAGCCAAAAGCTGGTTCTTTGAAAAAATTAACAAAATTGATAAACCATTGGCCAGACTGACTAAAGAAATACAGAAGGGGAAACAAATGACCCAAATAAGAGACGAGATGGGCCATATCACAACAGACACAAGTGAAATTAACAGAACCATATCAGATCATTACAAAAAATTGTACTCTAACAAATTTGCAAACCTAGAAGAAATAGATGAATTCCTGGAAAAACACTACCTACCTAAACTAACACAATCAAAATTTTAGTCAATAGAATTCAACAACATATCAAAAAAATAATCCACCACAACCAAGTGGGATTTATACCGGCTATTTTTTTTTTATGCAAGGTTGGTTTAATATTAGAAAAACGATTAATGTAATCCACCATATAAATAAAAGAAAAGACAAAACCCACATGATCTTATCAATTGATGCATAAAAGGCATTTGACAAAGTCCAACACCCATTCATGATAAAAACTCTCAGCAAAATCGGAATTGAAGGAAAATTCCTCAACATAATAAAGGGCATCTATTTTACAAAAAGCCAACAGCCAACATCACTCTAAATGGAGAGAGCCTGAAAGCATTTCCCTTGAGAACGGGAACCAGGCAAGGATGCCCTTTATCACCACTCATATTCATCATTGTGCTAGAGGTCCTAGCCAGAGCAATTAGGCTAGAGAAAAAAATAAAGGGCATCCGCATTGGCAAGGAAGAAGTAAAATTTATCTCTATTTGCAGATGACATGATCTTATACACAGAAAACCCTAAGGAATCTTCCAGAAAACTACTGAAACTAATAGAAGAGTTTGGCAGAGTCTCAGGTTATTAGATAAACGTACAAAAATCACTTGGATTCCTCTACATCAACAAAAAGAACATCGAAGAGGAAATCACCAAATCAATACCATTCACTGTAGCCCCCAAGAAGATAAAATATTTAGGAATAAATCTTACCAAAGATGTAAAAGACCTATACAAAGAAAACTACAAAGTACTAGTGCAAGAAACTAAAAGGGACCTACATAAGTGGAAAAACATACCTTGCTCAGGGATAGGAAGACTTAACATAGTAAAAATGTCTATTCTACCAAAAGCCATCTATACATACAATGCACTTCTGATCCAAATTCCAATGACATTTTTTAAAGTGATGGAGAAACAAATCACCAACTTCATATGGAAGGGAAAGAAGCCCCAGATAAGTAAAACATTACTGAAAAAGAAGAAAAAAGTGGGAGGCCTCACTCTACCTGCTTTTAAAACCTGTTATACAGCCACAGTAGTCAAAACAGCCTGGTACTGGTACAACAACAGGCACATAGACCAGTGGAACAGAATTGAGAACCCAGACATACATCCATCCACATATGAGCAGCTGATATTTGACAAAGGCCCAGTGTCAATTAATTGGGGAAAGATAGTCTTTTTAACAAATGGTGCTGGCATAACTGGATATCCATTTGCAAAAAAAAGAAACAGGACCCATACCTCACACCATGCACAAAAACTAACTCCAAGTGGATCAAAGACCTAAACATAAAGACTAAAACGATAAAGATCGTGGAAGAAAAAATAGGGACAACCTTAGGAGCCCTAATACAAGGCATAAACAGAATACAAAACATTACTAAAAATGACAAAGAGAAACCAGATAATTGGGAGCTCCTAAAATCAAACACCTATGCTCATCTAAAGTCGTCACGAAAAGAGTAAAAAGACCACCTACAGATTGGGAAAAAATTTTCAGCTATGACATCTCCGACCAGCGCCTGATCTCTAAAATTTATATGATTCTGTTAAAACTCAACCACAAAAAGACAAACAACCCAATCAAAAGGTGAGCAAAGGATATGAACACGCACTTCACTAAAGAAGATATTCAGGCAGCTAACAGATACATGAGAAAATGCTCTTGATCATTAGCCATTAGAGAAATGCAAATTAAAACTATGACGAGATTCCATCTCACTCAAACAAGGCTGGCATTAATCCAAAAAACACAAAATAATAAATGTTGGAGAGGCTGCGGAGAGTTTGAACTCTTATACACTGCTGTTGGGAATGTCAAATGGTACAACCACTTTGGAAGTCTATCTGGCGTTATCTTAAACAGTTAGAAATAGAACTACCATACAACCCAGAAATCCCACTCCTCGGAATATTCTCTAGAGAAATAAGAGCCTTCACACTAACAGATATATGCACACCCATGTTTATTGCAGCTCTGTTTACAATAGCAAAAAGCTGGAAGCAACCAAGGTGTCCATCAATGGATGAATTGTTAAATAAATTGTGGTATATTCACACAATGGAATACTACGCGTCGATAAAGTACAGTGACGAATCTGTGAAACATTTCATAACATGGAGGAATCTGGAAGGCACTATGCTGAGCGAAATGAGTCAGAGGCAAAAGGACAAATATTGTATAAGACCACTTGAGAAATATAAGATTATAAGATCTTGAGAAATAGTATAAACTGAGAAGAACACATACTTTTGTGGTTACGAGGTGGGGAGGGAGGGATGCTGGGAGAGGGTTATTTACTGATTAATTAGTAGATAAGAACTGCTTTAGGTGAAGGGAAGGACAATACTCAATACATGGAAGGTCAGCTCAACTGGACTGGACCAAAAGCAAAGAAGTTTCTGGGATAAACAAAATGCTTCAAAGGTCAGCGGAGTAAGGGCGGGGGTTTGGGGACCATGGATTAAGGGGACTTCTAAGTCAATTGGCAAAATAATTCTATTATGAAAACATTCTGCATCCCACTTTGAAATGTGGCGTCTGGGGTCTTAAATGCTAACAAGCGGCCATCTAAGATGCATCAATTGGTCTCAACCCACCTGGATCAAAGGAGAATGAAGAACACCAAGGTCACATGACAACTAAGAGCCCAAGAGACAGAAAGGGCCACATGAACCAGAGACCTACATCATCCTGAGACCAGAAGAACTAGTTGGTGCCCGGCCACAATCGATGACTGCCCTGTCAGGGAGCACAACAGAGAACCCCTGAGGGAGCAGGAGATCAGTGGGATGCAGACCCCAAATTCTCATTAAAAGACCATACTTAATGGTCTGACTGAGACTAGAGGTATCCCGGCGGTCATGGTCCCCAAACCTTCTGTTGGCACAGGACAGGAATCATTCCCGAAGACAACTCATCAGACTTGCAAGGGACTGGACAGTGGGTAGGAGAGAGATGCTGATGAAGAGTGAGCTAATTATATCAGGTGGACACTTGAGACTGTGTTGGCATCTCCTGTCTGGAGGGGGGATGAGAGGATAGAGAGAGATGGAAGCTGGCAAAATTGTCACGAAAGGAGAGACTGGAAGTGCTGACTCATTAGGGGGAGGGCAAGTGGGAGTACGGAGTAAGATGTATATAAACTTATATGTGACAGTCTGACTTGATTTGTAAACGTTCACTTGAAGCTCAATAAAAGTTAATAAAAAAAAAGGTTAGAAATAAACTACCATACAACCCAGAAATCCCACTCCTCGGAATATACCCTAGAGAAATAAGACCCTTTAAGCGAACAGATATATGCACACCCATGTTTATTGCAGCACTGTTCACAATAGCAAAAAGCTGGAAGCAACCAAGGTGTCCATCAATGGATGAATGGTTAAATAACTTATGGTATATTCACACAATGGAATACTACGCATCGATAAAGAACAGTGACGAATCTGTGAAACATTTCATAACATGGAGGAACCTGGAAGACATTATGCTGAGTGAAATTAGTCAGTAGCAAAAGGACTAATTCTGTATAAGACCACTATTATAAGTTCTTGAGAAATAGTATAAACTGAGAAAAACACATTCTTTTGTGGTTATGAGAAGGGGGAGCGAGGTAGGGACGGAGGGAGGGAGAGGGCTATTTACTGATTAGTTAGTAGATAAGAACTACTTCAGGTGAAGGGAAGGACAATACTCAATACAAGGAAGGTCAGCTCAACTGGACTGGACCAAAGGCAAAGAAGTTTCTGGGATAAACAAAATGCTTCAAAGATCAGCGGAGCAAGGGCGGGGGTTTGGGGACTATGGCTTAAGGGGACTTCTAAGTCAATTCGCATAATAAATTCTACTATGAAAACATTCTGCATCCCACTTTAAACTGCGGCATCTGGGGTCTTAAATGCTAACAAGCGGCCATCTAAGATGCATCAATTGGTCTCAACCCACCTGGATCAAAGGAGAATGAAGAACACCAAGGTTACAGGACAACTATGAGCCCAAGAGACAGAAAGGTTCACATGAACTAGAGACTTACATCATCCTGAGACCAGAAGAACTAGGTGGTGCCCGGCCACAACCGATGACTGCCCTGACAGGGAGCCCAACAGAGAACCCCCGAGGGAGGAGGAGAACAGTGGGATGCAGACCCCAAATTCTCGTGAAAAGACCAGACTTAATGGTCTGACTAAGACTAGAAGAATACCAGTGGTCATGGTCCCCAAACCTTCTGTTGGCCCAAGACAGGAACCATTCCTGAAGACTACTCATCAGACATGAAGCGACTGGACAATGGGTTGGAGAGAGATGCTGATGAAGAGTGAGCTACTTGTATCAGGTGGACACTGGAGACTGTATTGGTATCTCCTGTCTGGAGGGGAGATGGGAGGGTAGAGAGGGTTAGAAACTGGCAAAACAGCCACGAAAGGAAAGACTGGAAGGAGGGAGCAGGCTGACTCGTTGGGGGGTGAGTAAATGGGAGTAAGTAGTAAGGTGTATATAAGCTTATATGTGACAGACTGACTTGATTTATAGACTTTCACTTAAAGCACAATAAAAATTATTTTTTAAAAAAGAAAACTAACAAAATTTTATAAGTCTTTAAAGAAAATATTTCCATGTCCTTTCTAATACCACATGCTAACAATGTCTTCTTGATCTCCAAATACAAAATTCACTCCTATGGACTACTTAGTAACATAAATGCTTATTTCTTGTTTTAGTTTATGCAGTAGCTGTGGTTTAAGTCTAGGCGCCTCCATACTGCTAAAGTACAAAATTGAGAACAATCTCAATCAAAATCAAAAACAAAAAACAAAACAAAGTATATAATAGGCCTTGCACCATATGAAATGGTTACAAGTGGACTATCTCTTGATTTCAATCATCAATTCATATGAAGAAAATCTAAGGCACAGTTATATTTCATCTTGCTAGGCATGAGGTAATGGCGATTTTGATGGATGAATAAAAGAAAGGTCTGTGTCAGTGCATCTGCAGTACAATCCAGAGAAGAAGATGCCTTGAGGAAAGAGAGCAGGTACACTGGGACTTATGGCAGTCCTGGTCTTGCAGCAGATTCCAGAGCATCAAGCCAACACTTCGGGCGATGTGATTCACTGATACATACCTTCTTTGCCTGGATTGCAAGTTCATTGTGCAGACAGCCTGATTCTAACTATGAGTCCAAGTTTTAACCTTAGGCAAGTTAGATAACCTTTCTTTGCCTCAGTGTCCACATTTGCAAAAATGGGATAATAACAGTAAGAACTTCATAGAGTTGTTACGAAGTTTATGTAAATTAATAATCAAAAAGCTCTTAGAACAGAGCCGGATGCATAATAAAGTACCAAATAAGGGTTAGTTTTAGTACATAGCTTGGCTTTTATTATTATTGTTTTGGCCTGTTAAGTTTACTGCTTTATCCCTAACATCTAGTACATAATGGGGACTAAATGATATTTGTTGAATGAATGAATGAACAAATTTGATATATTACATAGACTTTTAAAGGGAAAATGATGGAACATTTAGTGGTTAGAGAACGTTTTTATGTATCTCTTGGATATTTGTCCAAAACTCCAAGAAGAGAGAAGTAGGTATTATTTTCTTCCTTTTGTAGATGAGAACATCACATTTGATTTTAGAGAGTAGCTTGTGGAAATTCACCCAATATGGAAGTGAAAACTAAGCTTTGATTCTTCTGGTGTGCAGCTTCTGAGGACTTCTGTGCCAGGGCAGAAGCAGAAAACTGGCCTGTATTTATACCACTTTGAAAAACCCTGAGAATGATACTCGTCGCCCAGTTGCGCTCCTTAGGGTAGTGGTTCTTGACAAAATATTATCTTGCGTGTAGTACTAGGTTGCCATTGACTGTAAGATTTGGGTTGTATGTGAAACAGTCCTGCTTATGAGTACCACTTAGAAATTCTACTCGTTGTAGGGTTAAAAACCTTCTGCCTGATGCACGGTATTCAATGAGTCTGTTGAATGAATGAGTGATGAATAACTCCATATCACTAACTGTACCCTCATTAGTAGGGCTACTCAAGATGCTTTTTTTGCAGATATAATAAAAATTTTTGTTAATTACCTTTTTACATACAAACGACTAGCAATATATGTTGAAACTTCGATATTTTATTCAAATTTTGTATTATAATAAGACTAATGTTTATGAATGAATAAACTAATTCATTTGGTTCAGAAGCATTTGATGCAGGCCTAATATGTGCTAGGCATTGTGCTAAGTAGGACATATATTACCTGATGTGATTCTCATGCGAAAATGTTTTATTAGTTTCTCCTCTTTTTTACAGATAAGGAAACTCTCAGAAAAAAAAAAAAATTCCCAAGGTCACCACAGCTAGCAAATGGCAGAGCCACGACGTCAAACCAAAGTCTGTCTGCCTCCAGAGTCCAGCTGCAATTCAATTTTAGTATATTGTAGCTATTCATTAAACATGCATGTGTCTTTGTAATATTTAGTGTAAATTATATGCATTGTCTACGAGAATTATGCTACCTCTTTTAAATTGGAATATCCCTTTCCCCAGAGTATGGGATTAAAAATGAAGATTTTTGTGCTTTGGTATACTATTTTTATCCATATTATTGATATTGTTAAATTGTTCTTGTGCTTTCTTAGATATCTGTATAGAACCTTCTTCTGTAATATTATTCACCAGAATCTTTTTCATAAAACCTAAGGTTTCAGTTTTGGGTTGCTTGAATTTTACTTTGTGAACATTTACTAATAATTTGCATTTCCTTAGCTAGAGATTAATGAATAAGGTTTGATTTTCTTTAGTAAGATCAGATTTCTTCATTCAATACAAAGATTTTGATCTAAAAGAATGGATTATTTCATGGGGTAATTGCTATTGGGGATCACCAGTACATTTTTAGTTTTAATCTAAAACTAACAAAAGTATGTGGACATTGAGTCTTAGCACGTGACAGTGGTGACAACGGAGCTTTAAAATAGGTCACCTGTTGAAAACCGGTTGCCAATGTGTTGGTTCTGACTCACAGCAACCTTCAGGACAGAGTAGAACTGTCCCATAGGATTTTTAAGCAGAGGCTGGTGGACTTAAACTGCTGAACTTTTGGTTAGCAGCCATTGCTCTTAACCACCGTGCCACCAGGCCTCCTAGTTGTAAAACGTTATCTTTTGCTTTCCTTTTCGTTATGTGGACTGAGTCACAAGATTCCTTTACACCAAAGCTGATGCTCTGGAATAAAGGTAAAAATCCAAGCATCTTTTTCTGTTTCAGAACATTGTCTTTCATATCTGTTTCTATTTCTAGAGATTCACCTTGGTTTTACGTGTGCGTGTACTGGGCAAAAAGAGAGAACCTAGTATTATAACTGTTTTGTGTATGTGTAACTCACGAAGTTATGAGAGTTTGCTTATTTTAGTTTTCCCAGAATACAATCTTCAGAGAAGTACGTGTTGTCTTTAGGTGTGTCTCCACAGTCATTTAGAAGATGTCTGTGCCTGCCTTTCCTGTATATATACGTAATTGGTTATGAATGAAGGATGGGTAGGACTCTGAACATTTTATATCCAGGGAACAAGCTAAACAGTTAAGAGAATTTGTTTAGTACTACTGATGCTTTAATGACCCATTATGTATCCTAAAAACTGGGGGAAAATGTATTTCTTTCTCTGAAGACTGTGGTTCGTAGGATTCACTTAACATGGAAAACAAAAAAACCTGGGATAACTCTTGTATTACAAGAAGAAATGAGTGACCATATAATGCCAGTTGCATATATTACTGAACTGTTACAGAGGAGAGGAAATTACCCAGTCAGAATAGATATGTCTCTGTAGCCTTGTATCCGCATTCTAATAGCCACAGAGTTTATCTTAGTCGGAATGGAGCTCTAAGTTATTAATTGTTTTAATGATTTCATTGATTTCTGTTAATCTAGGTAATGTGCCTTACTAAACTCGGTAGTTTATTTTGCTTTTCAATTAACCTTTTCCGTTTGTTATATCATTTTTTATTAAAAACAAAGGTTTTATCTGCATTTTAATGATTTGCCTATCTTAGCGTGTTATGAATTATATTTAGCTATCTGTAGAGCAATTTTCCTGATTTGTTCAGGGTAATGGCCAACTGTAATGGCTCAGTATTTTTATTACAGGTTGTAATTGATATGAAACATTTTTAAAGTCATTTGAATAAATGCTAGAATCCTTCATTTCGAACAAAAAATATTTTTAAACATTTTGAAAAATTGGAAGTGTAATGTTACTATGGGTTTTAATTTCTCAAATTTAGAAATAATTCTTCACTTCAAGTGTATTAAAAGTTATTTTAATTAGGTTCAATTAAGAGACAGAAACATATTATAAACCCTTTAAAAGTCTAAAGCAGTTTTTTAAACAGCATATTCCAAAACACAAGATGCGTTTATATGCACTCTCACTATATTCATACAATCTTTCGCTGAATTATATGGGTGATTTGATATCCAAATAAACTCTTCCTAATTAAAGTCTTAATTTACTTAGACAAATATAGAGCTATCTGTGTGTTCAGAAAAACACTAACGAAAGGGTACTGCCATAATGCTGAAGTAGGTTCTCTTTGTATTCTTAGGATGTCACATTCACATATAACTTTTGTACCAATTAAAAACTGTTAATGGCAAAACATTGTAATTGATTAGTCTTTGTGTGTTTACAGCTCACTTTAATTGCTGAAAAGTGCCATTTGTCAGCTTCATGTTCTATTGACAATGCTATTGATTTATCTGAATTTGGCTTTGTCTTGTCTTTCGTACATAAAACTCACATATGCAGTTCAAATGGGAAATGACTGTATTGATTTCCTTAACTTGAGCCCAAATGCTAAAGATTTTTGGATAAGCTTTCTCATTACTTAAGCCAAAATCAATAAGAAAGAGCATCTTTTAATGAAAGAGCAGTTTGAGCAACGTACTTCAGAAATAGGGTCCTGTTCATTCTTTGCTTTACAAATCGATCTCCTAGGTTCCTTAAGTGAGGTCCAATTGGTTGACATTGTGGTTTGTCTTTGTGTGTAAACTCGCAGCTTCAGAAAAGAGAAGATGAGCTACAGAGACTGTGGAAAGAAGCTCTTTCCCTGAGAGAGAAGATGGTTCACTTGCAGGTATAAAATCTGGTATGGATATGCAACACAAGTTACAAATTTTTACATTTTACATCTTTGAAGTTCATGACTACATATTTTATGATTACGCAATATTTTTCATGTATTTCTTGACTGGTTTGTCTTTTTAATATCCAAACATTCATACTATGTGCATTTATGTCAATCATATTTAAAAATTTTTGTGGTAAAATCTTATTTTAATATTTGTTTTTTAGAAAATTTCTCATTACTGAGGTTTACCTTTACAGGATTAATGAAAATAATTCACTGAAACATTAGGTAATTTTTTATAAATAACTGTTTGCGTGATCTTTTATCTTCCTTTTTTTAATGTCAAATTTCCCATCTTCTACAAGAAGACAAGATAAAACGGGAACTACAGAAATTAAGCGTCCATTCTAAGAAACACCTGAATACACTGACCATAAAACAAGTTATATAGACAGGGCAAACGTCAGGTACTGTACTATGATATCATTAACTTCCGTGGACTACATAAATTAAGCTGATTATGCCTTCACTTAATTAACTGGGAATGACCTATTGATGTATAGGTTGAGTTAGCTAGAGACCGCTTGCTGCACTGTACTTAATTTATTGGTTTTCAATTAGTTCTTCTCTTGTCTGTGATGGTTGAGAGAGAGAAAAAAAAAATCCATTTACAATGTCTATATCCTATAGTGTGTTTTTATGCATAGCAGATTCATATGTAAAATTTTAGTCTGGGTGTTCTTTTCATTTGTCAACAATGCTTAGGTTGATGTGAGTAGTTTTTCTCATTTTTGTATTATTTCTTGGAATGAAATAAATTTGCAGATTTGTTCTTGTAAATGTGATACAATTAAATTATCTTTATAAATAATCTCATGTTTATTTCAAGAAGTATGTTGCTACATTTTGAAAATTAAGTTTTACCAAAATAACTGTTAAACTATATTTTTGTGAAACAATTAATGAAAGTTCTTAGATAAAGTAAGAATTTAAGTTTCTGAAATTTTTCTCTAGAAACCTATTTGGGAGCTTTATCTAAATAGAAAGATTATAGTAAGAACTGCTACTATCTATTTCTTGTGGTAAAGAATTCTAATTATACGAGAATATCTTCAAAAATTTTCCTTCAAGATTTGGTCTTTTATTTACCAATTTTGTAATGATTATTATACCTCATTATGTTCCCCTCTATTATGTAGTCACTACGACTACTAATCAAAAAGGTATTTATTGAATTATCTTATGTTCTCAGTATCTTTACATCAGAACATTTTATTAGGCTGGTATTTTGAGTCCCTGGATGGTGCAAATGGTTAATTGATTGACTACTAGTCAAAAGATTGGCAGTTGGAGCCCACCAAGAGGTGCCTTGGAACATAGGCCTGGCTATCTTCTGAAAGGTCCCAGCCTTGAAAACCCCATGGTGCAGTTCTACTCTGCACACATGGGGTCATCATGAGTTGAAGTCAACCCAGTAGCAATTAACAACAACATTCTTATTTCAGGTATTATAAGAAAAAAAAATTTTTTTTTTTATAACAAGTATTGTGAATTATTTACTATTGTATGCATTGGGTCAGTCAAAATATAGTTATTGTTAGGCACCGTCGAGTAAGTCCCAACTCATAGCGACCCTATGCACAACAGAACAAAAACACTGCCCGGTCCTAAGCCATCCTCACAATCGTTGTTATGCTTGAGCTCATTGTTGCAGCCACTGTGTCAATCCGCCTCGTTGAGGCCCTTCCTCTTTTACGCTGACCCCGTACTCTGCCAAGCATGATGTCCTTCTCCAGGGACTGATCCCTCCTGACATGTCCAAAGTATGTAAGACGCAGTCTCGCCATACTTGCTTCTAAGGAGCATTCCGGTGTACTTCTTCCAAGACAGATTTTTTCGTTCTTTTGGCAGTCCATGGTATATTCAATATTCTTTGCCAACACCGCAATTCAAAGGCGTCAATTCTTCTTTGGTCTTCCTTATTCATCGTCCAGCTTTCACATCCATATGATGCGATTGAAAATACAATGGCTTGGGTCAGGCACACCTTAGTCTTCAAGGTGACATCTTTGCTCTTCGACACATTGAAGAGATCCTTTGCAGCAGATTTACCCAATGCAATGCATCTTTTGATTTCTTGACTGCTGATTCCATGACTATTGATTGTGGATCCAAGTAAAATGAAATCCTTGACAACTTCAAGCTTTTCTCCATTTATCATGATGTTGCTCATTGGTCCAGTTGTGAGGATTTTTGTTTTCTTTATGTTGAGGTGTAATCCATAGTGAAGGCTGTGGCCTTGGATCTTCATTAGTAAGTGCTTCAAGTCCTCTTCACTTTCAACAAGCAAGGTTGTCTCATCTGCATAATGCAGGTTGTTAATGAGTTTTCTGCCAATCCCAATGTCCCATTCTTCTTCATATAGTCCAGCTTCTCGTATTATTTGCTCATCATACAGATTGAATAAAAAAACCCTGACACACACCTTTCCTGATTTTAAACCAATTAGTATCCCCCTGTTCTGTCCAAACAACTACCTCTTGATCTATGTAAAGGTTCCCCATGAGCACAATTAAGTGTTCTGGAATTCCCATTCTTTGCAATGTTATCCATAGTTTGTTATGATCCACACAGTTGAATGCCTTTGAATAATTAATAAAACACAGGTAAACACCCTTCTGGTATTCTCCGCTTTCAGCCAGGATCCATCTGACATCAGCAATGATATCCCTGGTTCCACGTCCTCTTCTGAAACCGGCCTGAATTTCTGGCAGTTCCATGTCGATATACTGCTGCAGCCATTTTTGAATGACCTTCAGCAAAATTTTGCTTGCGTGTGATATTAATGATTTTGTTCTATAATTTCCACATTCGGTTGGATCACCTTTCTTGGCAATAGGCATAAATATGGGTCTCTTCCAGTCAGTTGGCCAGGAAGCTGTCTTCCATATTTCTTGAAGTAGATGAGTGAGCACCTCCAGCGCTCCACCTGTTTGTTGAAACATCTCAATTGATATTCCATCAATTCCCGGAGCCTTGTTTTTCGCCAATGCCTTCAGGGCAGCTTGGACTTCTTCCTTCAGTACCATCGGTTCCTGATCATATGCCACCTCTGAAATGGTTGAACATCGACTAATACTTTTTGGTATAATGACTCTGTGTAATCCTTCCATCTTCTTTTGATGCTTCCTGCATCATTTAATATTTTCCCCATGGAATCCTTCACTATTGCAACTCGAGGCTTGAATTTTTTCCTCAGTTCTTTCAGCTTGAGAAATGCTGAGCATGTTCTTCCCTTTTGGTTTTCCATCTCCAGCTGTTTGCACATGTCGTTATAATACTTTACTTTGTCTTCTCAAGACGCCCTTTGAAATCTTCTGTTCAGTTCTTTTACTTCATCAATTCTTCCTTTTGCTTTAGCTGCTCGATGCTCAAGAGCAAGTTTCAGAGTCTTCTCTGACATCCATCCTGGTCTTTTTTTCTTTCCTGTCTTTTCAGTGACCTCTTGCTTTCTTCATGTATGATGTCCTTGATGTCATTTCATAACTCATCTTGTCTTCGGTCACTAGTGTTCAGTGTGTCAAATCTATTCTCCAGATGGTCTCTAAATTCAGGTCGGATATACTCGAGGTCATGTTTTGGCTCTCGTGGACTTTCTCTGATTTCCTTCACTTTCAGCTTGAACTTGCAAATGAGCAATTGATGGTCTGTTCCACAGTCAGCAGCTGGCACTGTTCTGACTGATGATATTGAGCTTTTCCATCGTCTCTTTCCACAGATGTAGTCAATTTGATTTCTGTGTGTTCCATTTGGGGAGGTCCATGTGTATAGTTGCCATTTATGTTGGTGAAAGAAGGTATTTGCAATGAAGAAGTCGTTGGTCTTGCAAAATTCTATCATTGGATCTCTGGCATTGTTTCTATCACCAAGACCATATTTTCCAACTACTGATCCTTCTTCTGTGTTTCCAACTTTCACATTCCAATTGCCAGTAATTATCAATGCATCTTGATTGCATGTTCTGTCAATTTCAGACTGTAGCAAAAAACTGTAGCAGCTGATAAAAATCTTCTATTTCTTCATCTTTGGCCCTAGTGATGCGTAAATTTGAGTAACAGTCATATTAACTGGTCTTCCTTGTAGGCGTATGGACATTATCCTATCACTGATAGCGTTGTACTTCAGGATACATCTTGAAAAGTTCTTTTTGACGATGAATGCAACACCATTCCTCTTCGAGTTGTCATTCCCAGCATAGTAGACTATATGATTGTGTGATTCAAAATGGCCAATACCAGTCCATTTCAGGTCACTAATGCCCAGGATATTGATGTTTATGCATTCCATTTCATTTTGATGATTTCCAATTTTCCTAGATTCATACTTGGTACATTCCAGCCTCTGATTATTAATGGATGTTTGCAGCTGTTTCTTCTCATTTTGAGTCTTGCCACATCGGCAAATGAAGGTCCCAAAAGCTTTACTCCATCCACATCATTAAGGCTGACTCTACTTTGAGGAGGCAGCTCTTCCCCAGTCATCTTTTGAGTGCCTTCCAATCTGGGGGGCTCATCTTCCAGCACTATATCAGACAATGTTCTGCTGCTATTCATAAAGTTTTCACTGGCTAATGCTTTTCAGAAGTAGACTGCCGGGCCCTTCTTCCTAGTCTTAATCTGGAAGCTCAGCTGAAATCTATCCTCCATGAGTGACTCTGCTGGTATCTGAATACCGGTGGCATAGCTCCCAGCATCAGAGCAACACACAAGCCTCACAGTATGACAAACTGACAGACATATGGGGGATCAAAATATTATATAATATTAATAGATGTTAAGTGACCTTGCTTTGATAATTCACTTTATCTCTCTGAAACTCAGTTACTTCATCCAGGAATAGAGTTAACAAATTGGATTTAGGATTCTTTGGGGGTACTTTCCAACCTCCACATACATGTGATAGGTTGTGGTTGTTAAGTGCCGTGCAGTCGATTCTGATTCATAGCGACCCCATGTGTGACAGAGTAGATCTGCTTCATAGGTTCTTCTTTGCTGTAATCTTTATGAAAGCAGATCAGCAGGTCATTCTCCCAAATATTACTTACTATAGAATTTCATGAGAAGTAGAGATTTCTGTGGATTGCAGTGGTCAAGAGTGGATTCAATATTTAAATAGGGTAGAATTTTAATTGATCCTACAATGTTAATAGGCAACATTATAGTTGACAATCCATGTAAAAAAATGCAGAATTTTATTAATATTGGAGGAGTTGGTGGGCCCATGAAGACTTTACTTTCTCCTTACTTGTGAATAACCCTGAAAACCCATAAGTTCTAGTAGTAATGTGTGTATCCACAAATTTTAATCACATGCCCTGTGCTCATACTTTGATGTTGGGAGAATTCAAAGAGGCAGTGTTCTTTTCCCATGCAGTTTTATATACATAAAATTCTCATTAACTATTTGATGGACCTACTTAAACTTTAGGTCATTTTTGCTGAATTTATGAGAGAGACATTATTGTATTTTTATGCAAATAATGTGCACCTTCTATGTTTGTTTGCCAACTGCTACCTCTTCCCTCAAGATATTTTCTTAAGCATGCTACGGAAATTTTTTTACAGGAACATGTAAAAAAAATTGGCATAGCAGTGCTTACGAAAATACCTTAAGAGGTTAGGGAGTGGATGGCAAGCAAATGTAGATGGCATGTGTTATATGCATAAAAGTATGGTATATGCTATTGCAGAATTTGTTAATTTGACCATTCACAGAGGATTTAGAATGTCTAGTTTGTAAATATCAAATAACTACTGTACCTTGAAAAAATAATGAAGATTTGGAAAAGTAGTAAGTGATAAAACATATATGTTTTGAGAAAACTGTAACAAAGCTTAACTGTAGTTTTGTCACATATGAGGTTTCTACTGGACATTGAAGTGATTTTGAACAGACAAGGGGTTCAGGGGAAAATTTTGGATTGGAGATGTAAATTAGGAAATTATTTGTATGTAGATTGTATTAAAGCTAAGAAAAGGGATGAGATAACCAAGAAGTGAATGTTCAGAGACAGGAGAAGAGAATCAAGTATCAAGACTTTTTTGGCTTTCCAATATTAAGAGGTGGAAGATATGAGAAACCAAGAAAGGAATTGAACAGAAATTGTTATCAGAAGGAATTCAGGAAAGTAGGGAGCCTTGGAAGCCTGGTGAAGAAAGTGAAAGAGTGATCACCTGTGTTAAATGCTGCTGATAATCAAGTAAAATGAGAACTAAAAATTGACTACTGGCAATATTGGCAAAGCAGTTTTATTGTCTTTGTGGATGCATGTTTATCCTGATTGTAATGATTAATATAGCAGGGGGGAAAAAAAAAAAGATGATAGGGAAATACCCACCCAAAAAATAGAGGGTAAAATTGGTAGAAAAATGTCTTGAGCAAGCAAGAGCTGATAGGATCTAGTGGACGAATTGAAGATTCAGCCATAGCTAGAAGCCTGGGTAACTCTTCCATAGCAGCATGATAGGCTGATGGGTGAATGTGGTGGGTTTGAAGTTATCAGATTTATCAGTGAAGGAAGAAGTCAGGATATCAGTTCAGAGTAAGGATGGAGAAGCAAGTATCGGAAGATTTAGAGAGAAAAGTTATGAAATAGTTTCTTCAACAGTAAAGAAAGAAGCTGTCCAGAAAAAAAAAAAAATTATTATTTGTTAAATTTTTTTCTGAGCAGCATGAGTAGCATTAAAGGCACCCTTGAAATTGGTGTTCCTGACTTTAAAGTTAGACCAGTCGGCATGGTTATATGTTTGCCTCTAGCCATGACTGGCTACGCGGATGCAGACACAGACTAAAGGGAGAATTATATTTACAGGATTTTGGTTTTTCCAAGTAAGAAATTGTTGGGTTGATCAAGATGGTGGTGTATGAAAGAGAGTGATAGTAAGTACTGTCTGAAAAATTAGATGGCTAATGATAGAAGAGATGACATGGGGAAAGGGGAGTCAGTGACGAGATGGTGGAGTTAGTGGATTTCAGGTCCTAGTGTGACTGAAGGATTTTTAGATGCTGTGTAGTAAAGGTGATTTGGAAAAATATGAAATAATCAATAAATTTGAGATTATGGAATATTTGCACTTATTGGAAACCTAAAATGTAAGAAATTCTCATGCAAGAAAAAAAGGTAAAAAATAATTGGCCAGAGTATTAAAGTAACCAGATATAAACACATAGTTCATGAAGGAAAAAAATGCAAATAGCCCGGAAACATATGAAAAAAAAGTCAAAATTCAGATTATAAAAATTAAGATTAAAACTGTAATGAGATATCATTTTTTACTTGTAAAATTGTCAAAAATCTGACTTACCCCAGTCTTTTGTAAGAAGAAATATTCTCATATACTGCTGTACAAATGAAAAAAAAATGCTTTTCTATTCAAAAATTAAAGAAAAATTATAAAACAAACAAACAAACAAAAAAAACCCAGTATGAACTGGTGGTAATGATATGCCATGAACTGAGGAGGAGGATTCACTTAGTCATGCACTTAAAGTTTAAAAAAATTACTAGAGTCAAAAAAGCCATACACTAACAAATAATTTAAATCTGAAATAATATTTAGCATTAAGCTTTCCAAATATAAATAACATATTTGTGACTGTTTAGATTGTCTTTAGTATAGTGTAAAATATATTACATGAAACGTTCATTCATCTATCAAACATATTTTAATTTCACACCTTATTCTAGGATATTTTGGTATTGTGAATATGAACATGAAACAAACATACCTCTTGCTGTCAAGCAGCTCATAATCTAGTGACCAGACAATCTGAGTGCATAATTTCATTATGGAAATTCAAGTGTTGTGATAGAGTAGTACATATGTTGCTCTGAGAAAATCTGGGTCAGACAATTTTTAAGTTAAAAATGAACTGAATAATATTAAGTGCTGTAAATATTCTGGTTTACTTAATCCTTTGGTGATCCAGTTGTTTTCTCCTTTGAATTTTTTGTTGATGCTATGTGTTTTCACTAATGGAGGGCATGCTGGTTAAAGGACCAATTCAGAATTTTTGTTATGAATTATGGATTTTGATACCCATTATCTGGGATCACACACATCCCATCAGACTCCATGATACCCATTCTCTGGGATCACATATGGTCCAGTGGATGCCAGGACAGAGTAAATCCTACCAACATGAGTCAATGAATGAGCATTAAGAATAAGTTATAGGAGTTCAAGACTCTTGAAAAGTACCGCTCAGTGCATTATTCTTTGTTGGAAAGGCACTATTTACTGTTCAGAAGTTAGAAAAGAAGGAAGCCAGTAACAACTGGAGACAATGAATGGCATAAAGGAGAAAATGGCCACTGTGACTGAATGAAGACTGTCAATAGCTTATTCTGACGATAAGTATATTCTCAGGAGAACACAGTAACTGGGCAATACAGTGAGGAGGCTTATCTCTTAGAAATAAAGGAAAACCTGTCAAAAGTTTAGAAAAATCATACACTCAGAAGGCATCACCTAAGACAATGCTCAATCTACACAAAAATAAGGCTGCTACTCAGGATTTTTGAGTTTCAGGCAATTCGAAAGGCTCTCACCTTGAGGTTAAATGCCTTAAAACCAGGCTACCTCCTTCCCAAAGAACTCCAAAGGCATGAAAAGCAGTTGGGATACAGTATGTCCCAGGAGTTATCAAAGTTAATCTAGATAAATTTTAAAGCCAAATAACTATGCTGAACCCCTGTTGCCTCTTTTTCAAAATGAAGACAGTGTACCAGTTCTCTTCGTGCTTCATCATTTGATATAAACAAGAAGTTTCATGAATTCCTAAATTCATGGCTTCAATCTTTTACTTTTTAGACAAATGTCTGAAATATCTGTTAAGATTCTTAACTTACTTTTATTGGACTTGCTTGTGACTATAGTTTACAGAATGTATTATTGTCTTAATCTTTTACACTTGAGTACTTCAAAAGTTAACAGTTTTTATTTATTACTTTTCTGCCTAGAATAATTATTTAGAATTTTGCATGAAAGTGATGTTATAGTAGGTGCTATTCTCATGTAGATAACACCATATCACTCTAGTGAATTTGTGCACAGGCTCCAACTACAATTTTAAAAGTGAGGTCAACTTACAATTTAAAATCCATCACATATGACTTTTTTTCTGATAAATTATCACATTCTATCTAGTCAAAATAAATTTACTATGGGCATTAGTTAAAATTTCTAAGTTTACTCCATTTTTAAAATGAGTATTTGGTGTCCAGAAACATGCTTTCATAGAGTCCCAACAAGGCTGATAAGGCCTTTCTAAGAATGTTCTTCTGTAGACATTAATATGCACAATGTGATATACCAAATGGTAAAAATTTTGTCAGTTATACAGGTAGTCCCCGACGTACAATGTATTCAAGTATGACAAACCACTCTTATGGCTGTCCATTTTTTTTGTACATTTTATCATTAGTAATATGTACTACATACAATGTTGCAGAGTGTAATTTGCTGATAGGGTCATTCTCATGCCTGCCCCAAAGGCAAATAAAGATTAAATTTATAAAGATACTGATAATAAAAGGCAATAATAATGAAAACCAAAAAAGAAAAAATGACGTATTTGACTTATGTCAGATCCAACTTACAACACTCCATTGGAACAGAGCCCCATCTAAAGTCGGGAACTAACTGCACGCAATGAATAAAAAAAAATTAGCCATTTGGCATTTAATACCCTGTAGTCCTACTGTGAGAAGGGGTCTCAAAAATCATTTGAATCAATCTTCTTATTTTATAAACCAATAAAATGAGATCAGATGTGAAAAGCGCTTCTTCTGTAGCTAGAAAATATCTCTACATGTTTTGTTTAACATAGCACCACTATATTAAAATTCTATGCTCTTGAGGCACATAATTTCTCTAAGAGTGTGGACTGTTTGTAGTACAAAAATATAATATATAATTTTAAAGTTCATAGTTTTTCAGGAAAACACTGAGTAATGTGTACTTGGGCAAATATTTTGGTATAATCATTCAAAATTTGTACAAACTTGTTCTTTCCCTCCCTTTAGTCTTGTAAAATTCACTCTAGTGGTCCGAAATGTATTTCTTCTGAATTTTAAGCCCAGTGAGTTTTATTTTTGATATTCCTATTGCAGGAAACCGTTTGCATTAGTTTATCCTATTTTATTTGGGAAAGCTTATAAAATCATTATTTACACACTTGCTAAAGCAGTTGAGTGTTTATAGCTTTTGTTCCATCTAATACTACTAAAGTGGATTTTTTTTTTGAGGTTCTAAGCTTCTTGATATTTTTCCCTTACATTAATGATGTAATCTGACATTTCTCCTTTGGTTAGCATCCCTTTAATATGGAGTATGGGCATCCAGCCACTAAGAACAACCAACCAGTTTAGCAAACAGAATAATTGATACCATTCTTATCACACACACAAAAAGTAAGTTAAAACAGGATAGAGCTTTTATCATCAATTGATTCTTAGAAGTTCTTTCTTGATATTTCAGCCCCAAGGCTTATATCAAAGTTCTTTCTTTCAATGTGGAAACTTCAAGTTTCCAGTTCGCCATTCAGCAAACCCTGAGCATCAAAGCAGAACTGCTCTGTGATCCACGACTAAGCACTTGCTTTCTTGAAGTGATGCTTAGTACTCTGATTCAGCATCAAGATCTAAGGATGCTGTTATGAGAAGATAAATTAGGGAACCAGAAGATTACACCCTTTGGCCTCCACTGAGATCTCCCTGAGCAGGAGCGCTTGTCTCCAATTTCTCTTTGACCGTCATTGTTTTCATATGGCAGCCACTGCTCAGGATTCTTACTTGACTTATACACCATATCTGAGAGATTGACATGTGTGTGGTGCCTGACCGCTTCATAGGGTAGTTGTTGAATGTGCATGCAAACCGATGGGGTCTAAACAGCCCTACCTCAAGTTCTTTTTAGCTACTACTGAATTTTAATGTTTTCTACTATACTTACTATTCAAAGCTTAAATTCTTTATTTAAAAAAAAAATTATGAAATCCTTACTCATTTCAATCTATCAGTCTGATGGTTTTTGTAACCAAATAATATGTAATCTCTAAATATTGCCTACTTCTTACATTTCCATCATTTTATCTAACTTCCTCACGTGCCATGTGTTAAGCTCGTGTGCTATGACGCCAAACTAAAACCAAACCCTTTGCCATAGGGTCAATTTCGACTCATAGTGACCCTACAGGACAGATTAGAACTGCCTCATAGGGTTTCTGAAGAGCAGCTAGTGGACTCGAACTGCCAACCTTTTGGTTAGTAGCCGAGCTCTTAACCACTACACCACTAGGGCTCTGAGGTATGATAAGCACATAATAAATATTCAATAAGTCACTTGATTGTTCTGTTTGACAAATTGTTTTAGAATAGACAGGTGATGAGGTAGAAATGTTAGATATTTATTGTGAAATGTATTAATATCAGTGGAAAAATTATTCCTGTTACTTTTCCTACTGATCTTCTAATTCAATTAGCTACCCTGCTGAATGTTTTAAATCGTTTTTTCCCCCTTTTCTCTTTTCCTCTCCACTTAGTTCAAGTCTTCAGATTCTCTGTATTTTAGCACACACTCTCTCTCTGCTCCTTAGCATCACCCCCTCCTATCCTTCATCCTGCTACCAGACTGATCTTAAAACATATCCACATATGCACATACAGAAATCTGATCATGCTACTCCTCCACTTAAATGGGCCCAGCAGGAGGAGGTGAGAGAGAAGGCCATCCAAGTGATGTTGGACCTCCCATTCGCATTTCAACTATAGTGATCCTGCTTTGTGTATTTTCAATATCAAGCCCAGCTAAAACAGTATTTGGGGAGGGGGGGGAAGTATTAGTCAACTATTGCTGTGGTGATTTCATGTAATGAGCTGCTCCCAAATCTTAGTCTCTTTTAATAACAAAGATTTACTTTTCTTGTTCATAGGTCTTTGGATTGACAGAGATGGTTTTGATGCAGGTACTTTAGGTTTTCTACACATCTCTCTTTTTGGTATCAGTGGCTATTGGTGGCTTGCTTTTCTCATGATGCATGCAGATGCCACATAGACAGGTCAAACAATACATTTCAAAGTTCGCACATTTCTTTTTTGCTCATGTTTCGTTGGCTAGCGATGTCACATAGTCAAGAACATACTCAACCTATAATGAATGCAGGGAATGAGGATTGTGAAAAAACAATGTTATCTACCACAAAAAGGCTCTGCTATTCTAAACAACAGTTTTAAAAGGATTGATCTGCTGGGTAAAGTACAAAACCTTTCAGTGAAGAAACAAAATCTGCATGATCTTCTCTTATTTACCTTTCGGTTTTCTAGGGTCGCTATGAATCGGAATCGACTCGAAGGCACTGGGTTTGGTTTGGTTTTTTGGTTTTTTATCTCCTGAGACTGTCTGCTATCTCTTGGTACTTCTTGCAGCAAATTTATTATAACTCCTTACATATGTGTACATCTCTTCCAATGCTTTGAATGTCTTACCTCCTCTGCTTAATTCTCATCTTTGATAACCAAGTTCAATGGTAAATTCTTGCTATCTCCAAATAAAGAATTTTCCTGGCTGAAATGAACAAATCAAATGACTTATACGTAGGTATATTATAGACTTTTAGTTTGTGGAAACAACAAAAAAAAAGTCATGTTAAAGCAAAAATCTATAAGGATATGTTGTTAATATTGATTTTGTCCATCTAGTTCAAGAATCTTGACTAAAGTAGCTAGGATTTACTTATCCTAGGTTTTAGTAAACAATAATCCTGGAAGAGGTACATCATAAGATGAGAGTGATACTTAATAGCTAACAACCAAAATTTACATAAAACAGACATTAAGTGACTTCAGTAAATTTTCCGTATTACTTTCCCGTTAGGGTATAATTAAAACATTGTGCAAATAGAAATGACTGTGCTCTCCTGTGGTTTGCATTGCTCTTCTTGTCTTTTCCAAGTGTTTCTAACACCCTACTGTGTGTCCTTTACTGTTCTTGAACTATACTGTATCACAGTAAGATGTTGCTTTCTTTTACCAGAAAGTTTATTATTGATTTTATGCTTACCAAGTACATGTCTAAGTTATCTAGTGCTGCTATACCACAAGCAGATGGCTTTAGCACACAGAAATTTATTTTCTCACAGTCTAGGAGGCTGGAAGTCTGAATTCAGGGTGCCTGCTCCAGGAGAAGGCCTTCTTTCTCTGTTGGCTCTGGGGGAAGGTCCTTGTCCTCAATCTTCCCCAGTTGAGGAGCTTCTCAGTGCAGGGATCCCAGGTCCAAAGGACATGCTATTCTCCTGGCTCTTGTTTCTTGGTGGTATGAGGTCCTCATGTAGCTCTGCTTACTTCTCTCTTTTACATCTCAAAAAAGATTGGTTTAAGACACAACCTGCCTCATTAACATAACTGTCTCTAATCCTGCCTCATTAACACCATAGAGGTAGGATTCACAATACATAGGAAAATCACATCAGATGACAAAATAGTGGACAATCACACAATACTAGAATTCATGGCCTAGCCAAGTTGACACATATTTTTTGGGGACACAATTCAATCCATGACAATACATATTAAATAAAGCAGATTTAATTACTTGTACAGATAAGGAGGCATTCCTACACTTCAGTTAGTGGGGCATAATGCTGTCTGTTCTATGTATAATACCCCTAGGCAATGTTTGCCTTGACGATGCGGTTCTACTTGCTAGGCTATATACTTTTGTTCATGCCAGGAGTCCATGGGTGGCATAAATGGTTAGATACTCAACTACTAGCTGACAGGTTGGTGGTATGAACCCATTCAGAAGTGCCTTGGAAGACAGGCCTAGTGATCTGATTCTCAAAGGTCAGAGTCTTAAAAACCCTATGGAGTAGCTCTACTCTGCATATACAGGGTTGCCAGGAGTCAGAACGGATTCGATGACAGCTAACAACAACCACAGCATCTGACCATTTGTATTGTACTTTTGCAGCCAGGAAAGGGGTGTTTTATTTCACAGCCTCTGCAAAGAGCAATAACCTGGGGTTGAAGCTGAATATAGGTCTGCATGGAACTGAAATGTGGACGCTACACTTCTAGTTGAGTAAACATCGACTTGGCAGTTCATCGTCTTGTAGATTACATATACATCATACCATGAAGAGGAAATTCAATTGGTGCTAGCAAAGAATATTTTCTCAGAGTAGATGGAAAACTATGCTGGAGCCAACTCTGGGCCAAGAAAGCCAATTGTTATGATCTCTTCCCAATCCATTTTTCAGTGATATTATGTTTGTAACTTGACGTTTGTCATGGTAGAAGCATTTACACTATGGAAATTGGCAAAAACTATAAAACAAGATTTGCTTTTTTTTTTTTTTTCCTTTCAAAGAGATGGTTTACTAGCATACTGCTGTGGAACAGCCAAGCCTTGAAACTTGATGTAAAATTTCATTGTCTTTCTTAATGATTACTGGGTTTATTAGGTTCTATGTAAAATTTTGGGTGACACAAATTGTTAACGGTTTTGATGCTAACCAAAATGTTGGTGGTTAGATCCACACAGAGATACCTTGAAAGAAAGACCTGGTGATCTACTGCTGAGAGATCACAGCCATTGAAAACTCTTCGGAACAAAGTTCTACTCTGATACACATGAGTTGCCATGACTAGGTATCCACTTGAGGGCAACTGGTTCAGTTTATTTTTTTATTTAAATATTTAATTTATCTAATTTCTAGCTTTTTAGATTTTATTTCCTCATGTTCTGTTTTTTTTTTATTTTACATCAGAGTATTGCATGATCTAGTCCTTTTTTTTTTTTTTCTCCCTCTCTCTCTTCATCCCTGAATTGTATTTTCCCCCCAGAATTCTGGTCATGTATTTATTAAAAAAATATAATGTATTTATTACATATTTTGAAATTAAAATTATGCTTATTATTATAAATATTAAGTTAAAAAGTTATGTATAGCCATTTGAAGACTATTAATTCTATTAGTTTTCAAGGAATTCTGAATGCATCAAAGCAATTTTCCAATTCATTGCAAAATTCAAAACTAGCTAGTTTCAAAAGAGTCTTTCTCTCTCTTCCAGGAAATCAAAATGTTAAAAAAGGTAGGTTAACTATTTTGTTTTCTGTTTTAAACTATTCAAATAAACTATTTTTGTAAGTATAAAATACAGAGTTTAAATAAACGTTATTGAGGATAGCTCTGCAACTACAGAAAAACACAACTGAAAAATCTAGACTTTAAATATTGTATAATTATGGAAGCTTTTTCTTGGATTTTTTTTTTGATAGGGCTGTGTGCTGTCTCCACAAACCTGCAGACTAGGCCTGCAAATATGAAGAACTTATCCCAGTGTCTGAAAGAATAAATGATGATTTCATCTTATAATAAGTCATTAGAAATATAAATTAATATTTTGCCAGAGAATCCAAGTTTCTAGAAACCAGTCACAATGCTTTATACAAATCAGTAACTCCAGGAATAAATAAAATCAAATAAATAAATTATTAATTAGAAATGAACTCCATAGTGTTTCCTGTGTTTGTATTGGCTTTGTGTATGTGCATTTATACTTTCTCACAATGTTTATTTCTTCCTAACTTAAAAGTTTTACTGGTGGTGCAATGGTTGAGAGGTTGGCTGCTAACTAAAAGATTGGTGGTTCAAACCCGTTGGTGATTCCACAGAAAAAAAGACCAGGCTATCTGCTCCTATAAAGATTACAGCCTATAGCGCAGCTCTACTCTGTTCTGCAGGGTCTCTATGAGTCAGAATTGATTCAACAGCACAAAACAACAACTATGCACCTTTATTCAGATTCAATTTCAGAAAGGGAAGAATCTAGTTTGTAGAACTTTATTAGTAGTATAACCTTGAGTAATTAACTTAAGCCCCACTCTTCCCATCTGTTTAGCTGGAAAACCATAATGCCTATTTCATAATACAGTTGTGAGCATTAAATGAGAAAATGCTTATAAAGTAACTCGAGAGTGCCCAGCACATAACTAATATTTATAAACTAGTTATTAGCATTATCTTTCACAAGCCACTTTCTCTGTAGATTCATCCCTTAGTCTTTCTATTAATAATCACTCTCATCACTGAATATCTGGAATGCTTATTTTAACTGCCCTAATTTTAAGGTTAAGAGCTCTGCTGCAACCCAAAAGGTCGGCAGTTCAAATTCACCAGCTGCTCCTTGGAAACTATGGGCAGTTTTACTCTGTCCTATAGGGTCACTATGAGTTGGAATCAACTTGATGGCAACTGGTTTACTCTAAGGTGTTATCTCTTTATTTACTTGTTTTAGGACAAAAGTCACCTTTAATGACCGTGGAATCCAAAACCCATAATGCACTGTCATATTCAAAGTGAATTTAAAACATTCATTATTGATAGTGAGGTTACGGACAGAGGGCTGGGGAAAAAGTTACATATACTTTTCATAGATTTATTATGTCTGAAAAGACCTTACACTTGCACCCATGATTTCTCTTCCACACCACACTCAAGTACACAATTACGTGTCTTGTTCATGTCATCTGTAGTTTTTTTTCAGAATCCTTGAAATCTGAATGCACTCCATTCAAACCTATTAGACTAGTTTTCTTCAAAAAAGACAGTGTCATGGATTGAAATGTGTCCCCCCAAAGTATCCGTCAGCTTGGCTAGGTCATGATTCCTAGTGTTGTATGGTTATCTTCCATTTTGTCACCTGATGTGATTTCTCTACGTGTTGTAAATTCTATCACTATGATGTAATGAGGTGGATTAGCAGCAGTTATATTGATGAGATCTACAAGATTAGCTAGTGTCTCAAGCCAATCTCTTTTGAGATATGAAAGACAGGGGCCACTAGAGAGACAGGGGGACCTCATATCACCAAGAAAGTAGTGCCAGAGGCAGGGAGTGTCTTTTAGACCTGAGGTTCCTGTGCTGAGATGCTCCCAGACCAAGGGAAGACTGATGACAAAGACCTTCCTCCGGAACTGATGGAGAAAGTCTTCCCTCGGAGCCAGTGCCTTGAACTTGGACTTCTAGCCTGATGGACTATAAGAGAATAAACTTCTCTTTGTTAAAGCCATCCACTTGTGGAATTTCTGTTATAGCAGCACTAGATGACTGAGACAGACAGTGATACGATGGAAAAATTATAGCATATAGTAAAATGTAATGGAAAACTAGACTCTATATCAGGTTTTGTTTGATTTGCAGAACTCTTTTTTACTTTTATTTTTTTAGTTTTTCTTAAGTGGATGGGTTACTTTCCTATTGTATATGAAGTTTTGCCTTTTCAAATATTTTGTGCCTTGACCCAGCAATTCTGTAGATGTTTAGATTTTAATTCAATTAATGTCCAGTACTGACTACAAATACATAAATCAGTAACACTTTTTAGAAGTAAAGCTTAGTATTGTCTATGAGCTGATTGAATGAATGGAAGGCATTTATGTCAAGGACACTGTTGTGTTTTTGAACTAGCTCATCTCCATTCCTTTGTTTGCCTCTTGCTTTTAAAATTACTCCTGAAACAAGTACAGTAGCAAGCTAATTTTCTGTATTCATTTACATAATTGCCATCATAACTTCTTTTATCAGCCATCAATTTACAACTAAAAGCTCAGAATGTTTCTCTACAGTTACTGTTTTTTACATTAAATTTCTAAAGAACTGTTGAAAGGGTTGATGATTCTAGGCCATATTCTTATAAATATTAAACTAGAATAGAACAAACAGGTGTCTTTTCATATTATAAACACTTAGTGTAAGAGGAAAATAATATGAATACAGTATAAAGAGAAATTTTATTTGAGGAATTAATAATAGCAAGTTTTAACTAGATATTAGCATATAAGTTTGTTTAGGGAACATGTATACTAAATGAAAGTAGGTATCTTTGGCTATCTTTGTGTGACTATTTAAGATGTTTTGAAAATAATGTTTAAAAAATGAATGAAAGATGAATACACTCATTGTTAATCTTGAACAAATTCTGGTATATTGACTTCACCATGCCTAAAAAAAAAAAAAAAAAATGGTTTGGCCATAATTAGGCAGCCAGCTTGATCAAATATTGTATAAGTCAAATATTTTCATTAATTTACTATTAAAGGTTATGTGTAAATTCGTGGATTTTAGTTAAGAGATACATTTGGAACTAGACTACGTACTGTAGATTTAGACTAAACTGTTATGGAAAATAAATTACCAAACATGACATGAGATACATGAATTTCAGTCATATTTTTTAATGTAAATATAAATATTATAGGGAAATAAAATCAACCTCTATCATATAATATGTATATAATATATGTGGTATACATTTAATAAAAAACCATATTTTAAAATACATATTTAAATAAATATAACTGGATTCACCCAATGGTTGAGATATGTAAAAACAAAACTAAGTGCATTTTTTCAGGATTTTTATTATGCAAAATAAACAACAAAATGCAACTCTTAGAATACGTTTTGAATAAAATCATTTGATTTATGATTTTTTTTCATTATTTTAACCTGCTTAATTTGTGGAAAAGTATGCATTTCACTATTCAAAAAACACTTAGAATAACAATGTTTCTTATGGGCCTGTTATTATCTAAATGCGTTTACATACATACTACATTTTTACACAAATAACATGCACCTTCTACATTTGCTTGCCAACTATGCCATCCCCTACCCTGAGGTATTTTTGTAAATGCCACTATGCCAATTTTTATATATGTTGTTGTAAAAAAAATTAGCATAGTAAGTACGCTTATGGAAATACCTTGCAGGGGGGAGGATGTGGATGGCAAACAAACCTAGAAGTCTTCCTTATTTGCAAAAAACTATGGTATTTATATATACCCACTCCTCACTTATCCACATGGTTAGGTTCCAAAGACCAGGTGATTTTGCAAAAACAGGCATTATGCAAAAATGGGAGATAACCACATCTTTAAGTAACTGCCAAATTACACCGTTACATAACTGCCACTGAGAATCACAGCCCAGAAAAGCTGACACGTAGACTTAAACATTACTGCCAGCAATACTCTCACCTTGCACCCTAGCCAGGTAAATAAAGTTGTAAGTACCATCCAAGAAGTATATCCTGACAACCACTGCAGTTTTAAAAGGCTATCTGGAGTCCTTGACCCCTCTGCTGGCTCGTTCCCAAGGACCCCATCTTCCTTTTAGTCCCTCACCCACTGCCTCCTGCCCTAACTTCCCCCTCCACACCTATTCACGGGACCCTCTGGACCAGGGCAGGTGGGCAGGCACTCTGACACCAACCCCTTAGCTTGTGATTCTGCCACAGAGACTCTAAATGAGAAGTTTATACTGGTGTGGGGGCTGTAAACACTCCCATTAGAACTCTGAGCCAGGGGAGGACTTTAGAAAACCATGGAGACCCATAGCACACAGTCCCAGATGCTGTCCTGAGGTTTAAAAGTGGTTTCTGAAGCCCAGCCATACTCTGTCCCTGTAGGAACCCACTTAACAGACACACCTTGGTCCTGCCACCCCTTGTTACACTTCCGAGGGCCCCCGCCTGACAGAAGCTTCTACTGTGGGTGCCCACTTTTCCAAAGTTCACTCCAAGGAAGGATTCTTTCCTCAGCTCTTTATGTGGGACTTGGAAAGTGAAAATGAAGCAGTGTCTATGTTTACTCTAGGATGGTTGATGAGGTCTTGCCATTTTGTAGCTCATGAGAGTCTCTGCAGATCTGCTTACTCACGATGTTGGCATGGGCAGCAGCCTCTCCTAGCATTGACATGTAATTTCTCAGATGCTGGGCCAGGTACAATTTTGGTTCTTGGGCAAACGCAGTGTCTTTTTCTACAAGTCTTCTATGGCAGTGAGGTTGAAGAGGCCAGTGTGAGTTTCTATGAGAGACAGATGCAGGTGCCAGTTGTCACTGCTGTCATCCCCTGAATATCTGTCATGTGACTACAGGCCCATGAAAACATAGAGAGAAACAGCAGAGCAAGTTATTTTACCAGATACCACAATTGCATAACATCAGATCTGTACAAAATGAAATCATACAAAATGTCTTAAAATTATACAGACCATGATGGGCTTTTTTTTTTTTTTTTAATGAATTAAGCCCATCATTGACAAGGCTTTTACTATAGAAATCCATGTGATTGACTATTTTAAAATTAGTGTTGCCTTTCACTGAACTCAGACAAGAAAAGATAATATGTTTGCTACTAAGAAGGTTATAAATACCTATTATAATTCTGTTTCATCTCTTCTTCTTCTCTCCCCAAGCATTAAAGATACTATATAATAATTTTGAATGTGAAATTGATAAATTATGTAAAACTACACAGTATATAATCAATTAAAAGCAAGAAATATCTTTTGCATCAGTGTCATAATGTAGTACACACATATGTTGACTTCTCAAATTCTAGGAGAAAGCTAATTACAGGTAGTCCCCAAATTACAATGGGGTTTCCATTTCCACACCTCCATCGTTAGTTGATTCTGACTTAAGTCAATATCTCATTTTTTTTTTTTTTTAGTTTTCATTGTTATTGCATTTTATTATCAGTATCTTTATAAATACGATCATTATTTGTTTTGGGGGGTTGGAAACATTAATATAAACTTACAGATATATTTTAACATTGTATGTGGTACATATTACTAATGATAAGATGTACAAAACAGAGCAAAACAAAGCAGATGGTAGTAAGTGTGGTTCACCCTCAGATACATCGTAAGTCGAGAACTACCTGTAATTTGGCTTATTTTGAAAAAAATTAAGTTTTAAGATATTTTGTAGGATTTCATAAAACAAAATATTACCTTTGGGAAAATAATAAATTGTGTCCATAATATGTGACTATTTAGTTAATTTAGTGGAAGTCATATTCCATTTTTTTTTTTTCATGGCTACTTAAATTTTATCTATACTGAGGCATTAGCAAGTGTTTTGGTTCAAATGTGTTTTTCTCTTGCTTTGTTTTTGTTTTCTCTTATGTAGCACACATACACAAGCATGCACACACACACACACATTTGAGTTAAATCACTGACTTTTGTTATGTCCCACCCTTGAGTTACATAATATGAAATGTCAAATTATTGAGGAAAAAGTTCTTGATGTTTCTCAATTATTGCAACACAATAATGACTATTAATGGCTATGTTTGTTCTGATTATGTCATTGCCCTTTTAATATCCTCCTGAGTTTTCCTCACCATCCCCTCTAAAGTCAAGTCTGTGCTTAATATAGTGTGCAAGATTTTTCACAGTGTACACTGCCTACCTTTCTAAAATCATTTAATCACATTTTAGACAGTGGTTTCCAGGCCCCCAGAATTCATGAACCAATAAAATGTGAAACAAAGAAGCAGATAAATTATGGCAATAAAAAGAAAATTTTATTTGTCAACATACATTAAAAAAAATACTGCCGTGTACTATCTTCCTTTGTTTATAAAATAATGAATATTTTAACAGCCACTAAAATTGGAATAAGATTAGTACCAGAATAAATTTCAGAACTATAAAGTACATAAAAGCAGTGTTTTAAATTTAACACAATCTGTTTATTTTTCTGATTTTGTTGAGAAAACTAAAAGTTTTTTCACAGGGTAGCATTTGTTCATGAACCAATGAATGGTACATATGGTCATGAGTGCTGCCCTCTTCACAGGCCATGTTTCCTGTGTGTTATGAATGTATTTTTCAATTATTTTGCATATTAAATGTTACTAATCTTTCAAGTTCAGCACCTCACTCAAAAACTTGCCTGTACTATTGAAAATGGGCTGTTATATAAAATATATGTTTCCTTTTTTATGCTCCCATAACATTTCAAAGACATGTTTAACATAATCATAATAATTTAGGACTTACTATACTAGATGTTTTTTAATCAAGTTCTCATTCAGTACTCATAACATTAAATGAAGTAAGTGTGATTGTTCTCTTTCCCTGAAAAGAATATGGAAGTTTATAAAGATTAACTTATGTCAGATAACATACAGCAAGTGGCTAACCTGGTATTTGAATACAGAAGGTTCAACTCCATTACCTGGCCTTATCTATTGCAGTGTATATTCTGCTTCATGTTGTCAGTTTTTTTTTTTTACTTTCCATTTTCTAATAAGATACTGTTTCTTATAACCAGCATGTACTATGTATTGTTGGCATATAGTATATAATGTCTGGGCATACCATAACAGGGTGGTGATGATTATCATTTTTAATAACATTTAATCTTCCAATCCATGAACACAAGGTGTCTTTCCAGTTATTTAGGTCTTCTTTAAATTATTCCAATGATATTTTGTATTTTGAAGTTTACAAGCCTTGCATTTCTTTTGTTAAATGTATTGTTGACTATTTTATTCTTCTTGATATTATTGTACATGGAATTTTTTTCTTAATTTTATTTTGAAGTGTTCATTGCTAATGAATAGATGTATTATTTATTTTTGTGTATTGATCTTGCAATTGAAAATTTGTTGAAAGTATTTATTAACTCTAATAGTCTCTGTGTATTTCTTGGCACTATCTATATATTAGATTATGTCATTGACAAATATATTTTTATTTTTTTCATTCTAATCCTTTCATGCCTGATTGCCGTGGATAGAACTTCCAGTATAATGTTGAATAGAAGTGACAAGAGTGGGCATTGTCTTGTTTCTGCTCTTTGGGGGGCAATTTTGAGTCACCATTAAGTATAATGTTAGCTGTGGGTATTTCATAAATAATCTTTAATAGCTTGAAGAAATTTCCTTTGGTTTCTAGTTTTTAAATGTTTTGTCATGAAAGGGTGTTGAATCTTGTTAAATGCTTTTTCTGCATTTATCGAAGTGACCATGTCTTTTGTTTTTCATTCTACTAATATGATGTATTACACTAATAGATTGTCATCACAAGTTGAACCACCCTGCATTTCTGAGGTAGATATGTTGATTAAAGTTTTTCATCAAGTTTTGGAAGTATTTGACCAATATTTCTTCAACTAATCTTTCTATTTCTTTTTCTCTCTTCTTTCCAAGGAGCCTCCCATTATACATATGTTGGTCTCACAATTTTCTGAGACTATTTTTCCTTATTCATTCTGCTTCTCAGACTGATCTATATTCACCTATCTTCAACTTTGTTTCTTCTGGCTACTCAAATATGCTCTTGGGTAACTCTGGTTAATTTTTTATTTCAGTTATTGTACCTTTCAGTTTTATAATTTCTTTTATAATTTCTATCTTATTTTTTTTATTCGCACTTTTGTGAGAAATTATTCTCATACTTTCTTGTAGTTCTTTATACATGGTTTGTTTTGGGCCTCTGAACATATTTAAATGAACTATTTTGGCACCTTTGTCTAGTAAATCCAATACCTCAGCTTCCTTAGGGACAGTGTCTATTGATTTCTTTTTTCCTGTTTATTGGCCACACTTTCTTATTTCTTTGCATGTATCATAGTTTTTTGTTGAAATTTGGAAATTTTAAATAATGTCAATGGCAGTGGTTTTTTTTTTTTTATCATGTGACAACTCAGTAAACAGCTTCTCCACCTCTTTAGAGTTTGTTGTTGCAAGGTTTTGTTATTGTAGCTGTTGTTTTTTGTTTGTTTAGTGACTTTTTTGAAATCTGTCAAGTCTCTGTTCTTTGTTGTGTGTGGCTACTGAAGTCTGCTCAGTTAGCTTAGTGATTAGCTAATACCTGGACAGAGATTTTGTTAAATGCCTAGAACAAATAGGTGTTCCAATATTTGCCAAGAATCTTTGTGCTTGTGTCAGATAATTGACAACTATATTATGGCCTTTACATCCTGCTTTCATAGAGCCTCAAAATCAGCTGGAGATGAAACCTTAGGACGTGCTTAGGTCTTTCTAGAGTCTCAGAAGTATACTTATTTTAAAGCATACATGGGCAGATTTACCTTTTAAGTTTTTTAGCCTGTTTTTTATACGAATTTTTTCCACTACCTCAGCAGCCATACATTTAAACAATTGTCTCTAATTGTTTTCAACAAATGCCACTAGGAAAGAGGCTTTTTCCATTGGAAGAGCTCCAAGTCAGGTCAAATAAAGCCAACCTTGCAAGTAATGTCTTCTAGGAAACCACCAGGCATATCAGATAATGACAGTTCTCTGCAAATGTGTCTTTGAAGGAGCTCCAACCCCATTCTTCCTCCTCTAGTTACTTCCAGGCTAATAATGACTGCTGCAGTGAGTACAGGCTATTGGTTTTCAAGACGACCACCAAGTTGAAGTGACAGATGGGCATAGGGCAAGTGATAATGCGCTATTTTTATTGAGATTGGTCTCATTTATTTATTTTTAATATATTCTCCCCACATTGCTGCAAGCCTTTGGAGCATTTTCAGGGTTCTGGAAAAGTTGATCTTACAATTTTTGCATTTTTTCTTTGCTTTTATAGGGTAGTTAAATTTCAGAGTTTTATTATTTTTTCAACTTCTCTGACATCACTTTAAGAAATTTTCTTTAGAAACAAAATTTTCGTTAGAAACAAAAAACAACATTTTTATGGTATAAAGTTAGCTACATAAAATAGAAGGCAAGGTAGTAGTTGGACAGGCAAACTTCCTTGGCCCCTAAGTCTTGAGAAGGATACACTGCTGCCTAAGAAAATTCCTCATTAAGCTAGGATTTCATCTTGTCTTTCAATTAAATCATCATTGCTATCCTTTGGATTTTTTTAAAATTGTTTTTTTTTTTTACTTTTTTTTTTTTTAATAACTTTTATTAAGCTTCAAGTGAACGTTTACAAATCCAATCAGGCTGTCACATATAAGTTTACGTACATCTCACTCCCTACTCCCACTTGCTCTCCCCCTCTTGAGTCAGCCCTTTCAGTCTCTCCTTTCTTGACAATTTTGCCTGCTTCCCTCTCTCTTTATCCTCCCATCCCCCCTCCAGACAAGAGTTGCCAACACAATCTCAAGTGTCCACCTGATATAATTAGCTCACTCTTCATCAGCTTCTCTCTCCCACCCGCTGACCAGTCCCTTTCATTTCTGATGAGTTGTCTTTGGGGATGGTTCCTGTCCTGTGTCAACTGAAGGTCTGGGGAGCATGGCCGCCGGGATTCCTCCAGTCTCAGTCAGACCATTAAGTTTGGTCTTTTTATGAGAATTTGGGGTCTGCATCCCACTGATCTCCTGCTCCCTCAGGGGTCCTCTGCTGTGCTCCCTGTCAGGGCAGTCATCGATTGTGGCCGGGCACCAACTAGTTCTTCTGGTCTCAGGATGATGTAGGTCTCTGGTTCATGTGGCCCTTTCTGTCTCTTGGGCTCTTAGTTGTCGTGTGGCCTTGGTGTTCTTCATTTTCCTTTGCTCCAGGTGGGTTGAGACCAATTGATGCATCTTAGATGGCCACTTGTTAGCATTTAAGACCCCAGATGCCACATTTCAAAGTGGGATGCAGAATGATTTCATAATAGAATTATTTTGCCAATTGACTTAGAAGTCCCCTCAAACCATGTTCCCCAGACCCCCGCACTTGCTCCGCTGACCTTTGAAGCATTCATTTTATCCCGGAAACTTCTTTGCTTTTGGTCTAGTCCAATTGAGCTGACCTTCCATGTATTGAGTGTTGTCTTTCCCTTCACCTAAAGCAGTTCTTATCTACTGATTAATCAATAAAAAACCCTCTCCCACCCTCCCTCCCTCCCCCCCCTCGTAACCACAAAAGTATGTGTTCTTCTCAGGTTTACTATTACTCAAGATCTTATAATAGTGGTCTTATACAATGTTTCTCCTTTTGCCTCTGACTCATTTCGCTCAGCATAATGCCTTCCAGGTTCCTCCATGTTATGAAATGTTTCACAGATTCGTCACTGTTCTTTATCGATGGGTAGTATTCCATTGTGTGAATATACCACAATTTATTTACCCATTCATCCGTTGATGGACACCTTGGTTGCTTCCAACTTTTTGCTATTGTAAACAGAGCTACAATAAACATGGGTGTGCATGTATCTGTTTGTATGAAGGCTCTTGTATCTCTAGGGTATATTCCTAGGAGTGGCATTTCTGGGTTGTATGGTAGTTCTATTTCTAACTGTTTAAGATAACGCCAGATAGATTTCCACAGTGGTTGTACCATTTTACATTCCCACCAGCAGTGTATGAGAGTTCCAATCTCTCCGCAGCCTCTCCAACATTTATTATTTTGTGTTTTTTGGATTATTCTGTAGGTGGTCTTTTTACTCTTTTGGAGAAGTCTTTAGATGAGCATAGGTGTTTGATTTTTAGGAGCTCCCAGTTATCGGGTTTCTCTTCATCATTTTTGGTAATGTTTTGTATTCTGTTTATGCCTTGTATTAGGGCTCCTAGGGTTGTCCCAATTTTTTCTTCCATGATCTTTATCGTTTTAGTCTTTATGTTTAGGTCTTTGATCCACTTGGAGTTAGTTTTTGTGCATGGTGTGAGGTATGGGTCCTGTTTCATTTTTTTGCAAATGGATATCCAGTTATGCCAGCACCATTTGTTAAAAAGGCTATCTTTTCCCCAGTTAATTGACACTGGTCCTTTGTCAAATATCAGCTGCTCATACGTGGATGGATCTATGTCTGGGTTCTCAATTCTGTTCCATTGGTCTATGTGTCTGTTGTTGTACCAATACCAGGCTGTTTTGACTACTGTGGCTAAAATTGTTTTTTGTTTTCTTTCTCTTGGGCCTTTTCAATTGTTCTTCAGGCCCTATTACTTGATCACCAGGTACAAATAACTGTTGCAAACCAACGCTAGCACATTCCTTAGGATTTAACTTGAGATCATGTAAATTTGTGTCTACCATTTCTTCAAAGTTCCCTGAAACAGCCTTGCACATAATAAACTGGCACAACAATAAATATTTGTCAAACAAATGAATTAATAAGTAGCCTCTAAAACCAAAACAAACCCTTTGCTGTAGAGTTGATTCTTACTGAAATCTGATTCCTTTAGGTATTATTGATTGAAAGAATAAAAGAACGAATAAATGGTTGAATAAATACATGTCAACAATGAGTATCCCATAAGGCAGTTAAATAAAAATATGAGCTATAGGCCTTTCTTTGGAGAATTTAGTATTTACTTATGGCCACAAAGTATAGATACATTATATAGTTACATGATAATCCTTTGCCATCGAGTTGATTCTAACTTGTAGTGATCCTATAGGACAGATCTGCCCCATAGAGTTCCCAAGGAGTGCCTGGTGGACTCAAACTGCCAACCTTTTGATTAGCAGCCATAGCACTTAACTACTACACCACCAGGTTTTCCAGTTACATGATAATGCTCTTTTATCTTTTTGGAGGAGCTTTAAAAATATGAGGTACCATGTCTTATATAATAAAAACATATAAAATATTTTTATTTTACCACTTTCCTCTTCCTGGGCTTCATCTTCAGTTTTGAAGTTAGAATATTAATTTCAAAGCTTATAATAAGATTAATATAATATAAAATACAAGAGTTTTATATTTCTAGATTATTTATTTGTTACTTGTAATAAGGTAGAAGGTAAGCAAAAAAGAGGAAAACCCTCAGTGAAATGGGTTGACACAGTGGCTGCAACACTGGAATCCAATACAGCAACAACTGTGAGGATGGTGCAAGATTGGGCAGTGTTTTGTTTTTACCGACGGTGTTTCAGACCGACTTGACAGCACCTCACAATGGCCTAAAAGTTAACAATAACAACATCCACCCCTTCAAATTAATAGGTCAAGATTCACTTACTCATTCGAAGCAATATAGAGACAAACTTTCCAACAGGTTTATACACCAATGTTTCAATTGGGTTAAGTCACATGACTTCTTAAATGTTATAAATTATTGGATATAAATATTACACAATATCAGTGAAAGTCAACTAAAATCTTGGTGAAATACAAGGTAAAAAATTATTGTATCTCAGAAGTTTTAGCATAAAATTATGATGATACACTTTCACATTGCTCTTGGCTGTATAAACAGGTGGCTGAGTTCATGTATTTGCTTATGAACTTATGCTTTCTAAATTTCAGTCGAGGTGGATACATTAGTTGATTGGACAATTATATCAACCATACTAAAAAATAAGGTGTTGTTTTGCTAACTTAATGCATGCTGTCATCAAAAATGGCTAGTAATACATAATATTCAGTGACCCTCTACTCATTCAAAGCCTCCTCCTGCAGTTAGCAACTTGCACAGCCGGCTAACTTTGTGACATCTTCATTCAATACTCTAAGATGAGCGATATTGACGAATACCTAAAAGGAGCCACAGATCAATCTTGGGAGACATGAATTAAGGCACCTTGTGTATAAAGCCAAAGACAAGTTCAAGTGCTAGATTAGAGTGTAGGTTGATGACTAAAAAATGTGTAACTTGTAGAAATTATGGTAAAACCATTATTACACAGAAGAAAGGAGAAATCTGGGATCCAATCTACATCTAGTCAGCTATGCGCTAGATTTTTCAGGCCTATGTTCTCTGATTTGTGAAATGACACAATGGAAAACACAATCTCTATGTTCTCTGAACAACACAATTTTGGAAGCTTCACACATTTTTGACTTTTATCAGAACAGACCTGGCCAGCAGCCTAACCTACTGGCCAGGACCAGCTTGGGGAGCAGGTAAGCAATGGTTGAAATGATTTCTTAATCAATGGTAACAAACTTACTTAAAGTTTGGCCATTCTTTAGTTTGATCCCCTGGGCTTATATAGACCAGTCTTTTAAGTACTTAGGATGCCTGTTCAATCTAAATGTGTCCTCGCCTTCATAAAATATCACCTTAACCACTCATCTACATTATCTCTATGTTAGCTCTGGTCGGCATCTCTTTAATCCTGACTTCCCCCTCTCTTTTATTTGTGGTATTCCTATTATTCTATATTTCCATATACGCCTTTAAACTTTTTTGGAATGACTCAGATCAGCAATCAGAACTCTTCTCAAAATTCCTTTTGTAAGGAAACTCTTTACCTTTCAGCAAATAAAAATGCCCTAACTGGCTAAAAGATAATGTGCATGATGACCAAATATCTAATTGCATAAAATTTTCTAAAATTTGTGAGTGTTTCTAGCTTATTCAAAGTTTTTGTTGTTAAGCAAAACAAAGGAAAATATAAGTCATTAAAAAGGTTTTAATTGATTTTTATAAAATTTCAGTCCCACATTTGGCAAAAGAAGTAAGTAACATTGCCAAATCCCCAAGTCAAAATATCTTAGAATTACAAGTTGCTTCTAAAATTATGTGTGCTACTAATATAAATCAGCTAGCTATACAAGTGGGATTCTCACAATGCATTGTTAAAAAAATTAAAATGATAAAAGAAGGTAATAGACTCTGAAATTATCAATTTAGACAGTAATTAGATATAGTATTACATTCTCTAATTCGAAAGTAATTAGATATGGAATTTTGTCAAAGGTCCGTGTATTAATGATTAATGTCAATATCTTGAAATGATAACATAATTAAATTAACAATGTGTCCTAGATTAAAGATAAACCATTTTTCAAAAAAAATTTTTAACATACAGAAATCAAAGCTATTGGACATGAAGTGGAGAAGAATTAGGATTTAACCTCTTTGAGATAGAATTTAATTTTCATTGCAATTTGTATCAGGGTATACTTTAAAGAGAGAACTTCTTTGATGGGACCCTTGGAGGGTCAAATTCCTGCAGAGCATAGATATGAACAGGTGGTAAAATTTCAGAGAAGGGTCCAAAATTACTCTTTATGAGGAAAGGAAAGAATTTTCTTCCCTGAGTGAAAGTAAAAATAATGAAGATAGGCAAGTTATAGAAATTAGTTTATGGAAGTGAGGAAGATACCAGAAAGCTGAGAAATCTTAACTGCATCCCCAACCTTAATTCATAAATCTTCCACAAATTCCCTTTAACTCAAGAACTGCTTGAAGTAATTGATTCATTGTCATTATTATTTTGGAATTGGTAAAGTGCCTTCATGGATTATCTGGCTGCCTGGATACAAGAGCCAGAGTCTATCTGAAATCATGGGGTGGCTTTAGTTTGGCGGTGACCAATATGGTAGCCACTGGCCACATGTGGCTATTGAGCACTAGAAATTTGACTATTCTACATTAACATGGACTGTAAGTGTAACATACACACCTGACATTGAAAGACTTAGTATTAAAAAAAAAAATTTAGGCATGTCTGCATTTGTAAAATTTTTATGTGGCAAAAAATTAAGTGCACAGCAATTGGGGAAACAAAAGTAAGCAAACTAAAAAGGAAATACTTGACACTAGCATAACCAAAAATGCATTAATACATGAACTCATACATTTATATAGAAAAATGTATGTATATATAAGCATCTCAGAAAAGACACAAATAAATTGCTATAAAATAATATTTGGTATCAACAATCAGATGAGAAAATGCTCAAAGAATGATATGTTCGATGATGCTGATTATGGGAAAAGAGGTACTTTTCCTTCAATTTAATACAACCTTCCTGAAGGGGAATTTGTCAACAATTACAAAAACCTTTAAAACTGTAAATATTGTTTGAGCCTCCAATTCTTCAAGTATGTTAAATTTATGTTTAAGAATGTTCATTACAGTGACTTTTTTAATAACAAAAACTTACAATAAAACATGTGCTTTGAAATAGAAGATTGTTTGAAAAAAGTACTTATTTATATAATAGCCATGTGTAGCCATTTAACATGATATACAATTGTCTTTTTGATATGGGAGGATGCTCTACAATACACAACTAAGAAAATTAGCTATTGAATAGTAGTGATGAAAATAATTGTAATAACAATAATAAACATACTCAACACTGCGTAAGGTACAGCTCCAGTTGTTGTACAGACACAACCTCATTCAATTCTCACAACAACACTGTTAACTAAAAAAAAAAAACTAAAAACTAGATACTATTATTATCCCCTTTGTTCAAGGAAGAAGCTGAACCTTGGTGTCATGGATTGAATTGTGTCTCCCCAAAAATATATGTTAACTTGGTTAGGCTATGTTTCCCAGTATTGTGTGGTTGTTCTCCGTTTTGTGATTGTAGCTTTATGATGAGAGGATTAGGTGGGATTGCAACACCACCCTTACTCAGGTGTACTCCCTGATCCAAGGTAAAGGGAGTTTCCCTGGGTGTGGCCTGCACCATGTTTTATCTCTCAAGAGATAAAAGGAAAGGGAAGCAAGCAGAGAGTTGGGACTTCATACTACCAAGAAAGCATCACCAGGAGCAGAGCATGTCTTTTGGACATGAGGTCCCTGTGCCTGAGAAGCTCCTTAACCAGCAGAAGATTGAGGACAAGGACATTCCTCTAGAGCCGACCGAGAGAGAAAGCCTTTCCCTGGAGCTGGCATCCTGAGTTTGGTTTTGTAACCTACTAGACTGTGAGGAAATAAATTTCTTTTTGTTAAAGATGTCCACTTCTGGTATTTCTGTTATGGCCGCACTAGATGACCAAGACACTTGGAGAGAGAAAGAGGTTAGAGGATTTCCCTAAGGTCGCAGGGAGCGAATTATAGAGTCCTTGCTTCTATTATCTCTCTCTCTAACCCAAAAACCCAAACCCACTGCTGTCGCGTTGATTCCGACCCATAGCGACCCTATAACCATCATCTATCTACTTTAAATAGCAGCATACGATTTTAATATGTATCAAATATGGAACAAACATTTGGCAACTTTTAGAGATGAGTAGCTAATATGCAAAGAGAGAGAAAGTTAAGGTCAATAGTTTAGGAATTGACTCTATCAGAAACTTGTATTGAATTTGTTGGGCCAGAGTGAGTGGATTGGCAAGGTTTCTGACCTTAGGAAGAAAAAAAGAGTGCCTATTTACATTGTAATGCCATGGGACTTCCAAAGATTTCATATAGAATATTTCAAGCTTCACATTGAAGCTAATGACTTCTCTCTAAATATTACTTTAAAACTATATTTGATTTTTCGTAACCTTTTAAAGGAGATTGGCTTGCTTAATAATCATAAACCCATTGCTGTCAAGTTGGCTCTAATTCATAGCAACCCTATAGGACGGAGTAGAACTGCCTCATAGGGTTTCCTAGGTTGTAATCTTCACATCGTTCTTCCCAGGAAAGCCTGGTGAGTTGGAACTCCTGGCCTTTCTGTTAGCAGCTGAATGCTTAATCACTGCACCACTAGGGTCTCTTTTAACAGACATAATGTTATTTTTAAAAAAAAAATTAGAAATCAACTTGAGTAAATTAACTTAAAATGCAATTTTTACTTTTCTAGTATTTAACTTTACTTATTAGATATATTAACATGAAAAAAAGATAGAAAATTCATAGAAGGAAAAATCACTGCAGAAAGAAGAAAACACATTTCCCTGAAGAAAGAACAATATGTATTTGCTAAAGCAGTAATGAAGGTCAAAGACTACAGTCTTCATTATGGATTGCACCTCAACATAGAGAAAATAAAAATCTTCACAAATGGACAAATAAGCAACATCATGATAAATGGAAAAAAGATTGAAGTTTTCAAGGATTTCATTATACTTGGATCCACAATCAATGCCCATGGAAACAGCAGTCAAGAAACCAAATGATGCATTGTGTTGGATAAATCTGCTGCAAAAAAACCTTTTTAAAGTGTTGAAAAGCAAAGATGTCACTTTGGGGCTAAGGTATGCCTGACCCAAGCAATGGTATTTTCAATTGCCTCATATGCATATGAAAGCTAGACAATGAATAAGGAATACTGAAGAAGAATTGACACCACTGAATAATGGTCTTGGTGAAGGATATTGAATATACGATGGACTGCCAGAAGAACAAACAAATCTGCCCTGGGAAGAAGTACAGCTGGAATGCTCCTTAAAAGCAAGGATGGCGAGAGTTTGTCTCACATTACTTTGGACATGTTATCAGGAGGAACCAGTCCCTGAAGAAGACATCATGCTTGGTAAAGCAGAGAGTCAGCAAAAAAGGGGAAGACCCTCAATGAGATGGATTGGTACAGTGGCAGTAACAATGAGCTCAAACATAACAACAATCATGAGGATTGTGCAGGACAAGGCAGTGTTTTGTTTTATTGTACATAGGGTTGCTATGAATCAGAACCAACTCGATGGCACCAGACAACAACAGAGTAGTAATCAAAAAAAGTAGTTTTCATGCTTAATCAGAAGGATTTTCATTTTTTTTTAACTTCTTAACACAAAAAATTGAAAGTAATATATTATCTCACAAATGTCTATTGTGTTACAGTTTTTGGTACCCATTCTTATGATGGTGGTTTTAAAATTTGGTTTTTATCTCCCAACTGTGAGATACTGGGACTGCAGATGCTTTTCACACTTTTCAATGAGGAAATTAAAATTCAGAGAAGTTAAAGACTGTTCCAGGTCACAGAGTTGGATCTGGGAGCCAAGCACATTTTTCCCCTAGCATGCATCACTGCTTGTCAATGGAAAATATTTCACAGAAAAGTCACACCAAAGGCAATATTGTTAAACTTAGAAGAATCTAATTAAAGGGCAAAGTATTCTTAATGTAAAATGTGATAGCAATTTGTTTTTCAGCAGCAAGTTGCAGGTAATTTTGAAGTTATCTTACTGGCTTTTTATTTCTGAAATTGTGTTGTACTGACTGCTATTTTCTTCTTCTTTGGATTCTTTGTCACTTTTAATATCTTCAGTGATTTTGAAATATTTGGTGCTGGATCACTCTGCTGCAAATATGACCTGTCATTCCAACAAATGGACTGATTGAATCTGTCATGCTGATAGGATTTATAGCAAATTCACCACAGCACAAGTAAGACCATTAGAAATTGCATTGGTTTAAGTGACTGGGTATAAGGTCCTCCTGATTTTATCAGCAGACTGGCTTATAGTTTCTCTCCAAACGACCATAACGAATCTTAAAATTATATCAGTTTTAATGTCCATATGTTGCTATGTTAATTCTATTTCAGATCTGTAGCATGATTATTGCCTCTGGAATCTATGTATTGAAATCATTTATGAAAAGTGTTAATAAGGTTTAATGCTACAAAAAGTTTTGCTCTGAAAATAAAGAATATGTATAAAATATTTCTTTTTAAAATGTAATTATGATATATATGTGCACCAATGTGAATAAATGACTTTTTTTGGTATGAGTCAAAATCAACATGATGGCAATGGGTTTGGTATTTGGGTTTTGGTATTGCAATACTTTAAATCATTCACTTTACACTTTAACTTTCAGACCATCCCACAATTGAAATTGAGAAATAATATTAAGTTATTGAGTAAGAGCCAGAGGAAGTTTGCAGGTAATGATAATTTAGAAAATGATTCAGTGATTTTTTTTCTTTTTTGTTATCACGGTTCATATAATACTTGCTAGTCCAAGTAAAATGTTTTGAATACTGTTCATCTCTAAAGTAAAAGAAGAAAACAAGTTTAAATCTTCAATTCTTACAGTATAAGCAGATACTTTCTCAAAAATAAAATACATTATTTTATATAGATCAAATCTATTTTATCTTATGTTGTTTATATCCACTTATTTGATCATCTGTATTTTTTAGATTTTTTTCAGATTTAATGTAGTCATGTTCCACAGTTTATTTTACTTTGTTAACCTAACAGCTTTGATACTATCCCTATCTGAACACTAAAACTATAAAAAGCTATTTTAATAGTCTTGTAAAAAGACCACATAAAATAAGAACATTTATTTTAGTTGGAGACACGTGCTAATTTTTTATTGAAAGATGCATTAAACATTGATATATCCAACCTCTGATTGAACCTTCAGACTTGTCACATGTAGGGGCTGTTGAAGATTTATTGCACAATATAAAATTAGGCATATACAGCAAACTTGATAGTAAATGACCTTTGCAGGCAAGAGACTGCCACAGAGAATAGTTATACAATAGAAGCGAATTTGAAAAACATATTTAAAGACATTCAAAAATGAGTGATGGAAACTGAAAAATATAAAAGAGAAAACTCATTGAAAGACCCATTCTCCAATGAGATAGATGCACAGAAAAAGTACTTTCTAAAATGAATAGATGTTTTTAACACTTCTAATTCATTTATTATACGCTAGTCCATATTAAAGAACAGCCTTTAAAAATGTAAATAGCCCTATTTAGTCATGCTATTTTCATTTTTTTAAATATATTTTCATTATGTCCTTACAAAACACAGGAAAAAATGATTTTTTTGTTCCCTAAAAAAGCACAAATTAATAGGGCAATGAAGAGCCACAGGAGAAGCAATATCATGTATCAAAAGCAAGGCACACTATGGTCCAACAGTGGGTTGATTTTGTTGGGAATTGAATTAGCACACATTTCTTTCTATTCAGTACATTTCTCTCTTCTCTCTCCTTTCCCCTCCCCTTGTCTTCTCTTTGACTCCCTTCCCTTCTGTTCCTCTCTTTTTCCTTCTCTCTCCTGCTCTCTCTTTACCAAATTGATTGTCCATCAGCACCAGTCTTCTTTTTTGGGCAAAAACAAACGTGCTGCTGCAGCCTGAATTTACTGGCAGGATGCTGTAATGGTTCTTTAATCGGAATCCATAGAAATTGGGCAAAACAAATCTTGAAACATTAACATTACTTGTTTAAAAAGTTTAAATAAAAAAAAATTATAACAGGCTCACGAAAAGCTATATAACATTCTTTAAAGGTATCTTCGTTAATTTCCTACAAATGAGACCAGGTCTACTGATTAAAAAAAAAAAAAAAAAGTAAGCGCTTAACTCTCAGGAAATATTGCTATTAATGAGGATGTGTAGCAATAAATCAAATTTTCTTGAGATGGTAGAACAAAATCCATATTAATAAAATCTATTTTCTATAATATAAATTAAAAAATTACAGCAGCAGGTTTTATAAAAATTCTGAACTTCCATTTTCTTACTCTTTCTGCAGTTTAAGTCATATTTTATGAACTTTTGTGGTTTTATTTTCCTATGAAGAGACAATTACTCAGGGAAGTATATTAAGAGTCCCTTGCTTTTGTTTAAAAAAAAATTATGGAACATTCACTATGTACTTTTTTTTTTTGGTAATACCGCTGCCATCAACCACCACTCTTTTTTTTTTCCACCAATTTGGATTCTGATTCCTAAATTTGGATTCTGATTCCTAAACAGATGAGATAGTACCTATTGTACGTTTAGTAAAATTAACAGAGATTTATAATATTAAGTATACATTCCTGAGATATGTGATATAAGTAAATAAATGATTATTTCAGAATTCTGGAAATCAAATGCAATCATTCATTTCTGAGTCCTAAGAATAAACATCAAAGTAATAAACAATGTTCTGTTTTAAAGGGAGTGTGGTGGAGGTGGGTAAATTCTCCTGAAGTAAATATGCTGATACCGTAAAACTCCATCAAACAGGTGATACCGTTTAGCTGTGGAATTGAATAACATAGAGCTTCTCTTTTTCTTGGGTCAAAGATGTGATAACAGAGGTAATGAGGAGACCAGAACTCAGAGCTGAACTTAATTGTTAACACAGCACTGCCCTTGGTTATTGTCTGCTCTGTTTCCTACTTGTACGCTCCTCTGGGATTTTGTCTGACCCATCTTTCTTATTCTTTCTTTACTACTTGCATTTTCCTTTCTTCTTTTTTAAATTGAGTTCCTATTATGTCATGAATTACCAAGATGGAAAAAATAAACCACTATAGAACTTTCCACAAAACATAGTTCAGAGGGAAATCTGTTTAATACTGGACTAAAGATTCGAAATGAAGAAAATATTTTTTTTTTTACCCTGAATTTACTTTCTTTCCTACCCCCTACAGGAGAGCATTGAAATCCATCATTTTTGGGTGTCTTGTAAATTCTTTTGGGCTTTTAACGACAATAGATTCTTGAAGATACTGACATGGAGCTTTACGCGTGAAGGACAGCTGGTAGAACACTTAATGTTGTCAAATTGTAGTGCTACATTCTCTGTTCTCTTTTATCCTCCACAAGGCTTCACTGCTGATAGGTCTAAGCACTCCCTCACTGTGACGCCTGTTTGTTTCTTGATCAGTGTAAATATATTATCAAGATTTGTGTGCATTGTCTTCTCCGGATTGCTAATCTGCTAAAGTGATTGTAGTCAGGTTTACACATGAGGGCATTTTGTCTGAATTTTGCTGCAGCCAGTGTTTGATGAGGGGGTAAATTATGGAGTTTGGAATTTTTAAATTTTAATTAATTTACTCTAATGTTCAACTAAAATATTTCGAATGTAGGATTAGTCATAGAATTCAGTATATTGATTCAACAAAGTATGTGTTTTTTAGAAATAAATTAAACTTTGCCTTTGCAGTGTTTTAATCGCTAGTAGTGACTTAAGAATTGATCGAGTTGCTCTCTGTGGTAATACACAGATATTGTTTAATTTTTCAATGAATTTTCTCTTTTCTGTCTAGACTTTGCACCCAATGAAGTCACTGTAAATATTTTCATTTCCTGTTCATTTATTTATTTTACATATATTTACTGAGCACTCACTATATTAACCTTAAGGATACAGCATTGAACAAGATGAAGTTCTTGTTTTTAAGGAAATTCATGCAGCACTGGGAGAGACGGATTTGGAAGCTGACATGGTAAGTGGCATGGTGGAAGTAATTATTACAAGAGAACAGGGAAGCTATGGTTTTTGTTTCTATGCTTTTGCCTCCATGATAATAGTCTTTTTGCCTTCTTTTCCCTAATCAATCCTGTCCCACTTGTAAGATTCTTTTTCTTATCTTCTCTTTGAAATACCAAAGTTATTTCAAAGTCATTGTACAATAATTCAACACCTGGACCATCCTTGTGTCTGCTTCTGTTGACAGTTTTCCTCCCTTGATCATGAGTCATATTTTCTTGCTTGCTTGTGTGTCCTTAATTTTAGATTATATACTGAATGTTGTTTTAAAAACAGTAGACAGTAAACAGTACTAAGCTGCTAGAGTGGGGAGCTAATCTGTAGTTGATCTGAGTCTGAAATTTCTTACAGCTTTGGTTTAATTTAATTCATTACTAGTTTCAATTCTTTACACAGCTTAGTTAGGATATTTTCCTCTCCAGGTTTTTGGGACCTTAGCTCTGATAAGATCTCTGAGATCCCTTTAAATGTTATGGCTGAATCACCAGATTTCTGAATCATGGGAAAAAAAGATCTCTCCTTTCTCTTCTACAGCCCGATTGCCAGATTTTTGGATTACTGGAGACTGCTCTTGGCTTTCCGCGACTCAGGCACTCTTTCTTTTTCTGTCTCTCTCTTATCTTTGTCATTCTGCATGTTTCCCAATTTTGGTTCCAGTTCTATGAAGTCCCAGAACACCTCAAAAAAACTTTTCTTTACTCTTCTTCCTCTTTCCAGACTTTGACTGCTGAAAACCTAGAATGTCTCTTCTTCGCTCTTTTTTTTTTTTTTTGATATTTTAACTTTATTGCTTCACGGTCTCATTGGTTGCATTGTTTCTGATGAGAAACTGTCGTTTATATTTATTTTTGCCCCTCTGTATGTGATGCTTCTTTTTTCTCTGAGAGCATTTAAGATGGTTTCTTTATTCCTGGTTTTGAGTATTTTTCATTATAATGTGTGATTATAATAGTGTAATTTTTAGATTAATTGAACTTCTTAATCCTGTGGATTTATATTTTACATCAAATTTGGAAAATTATGGCCATTTTTTCTTTAAATATTCTTTTTGTACCTTCCACTTCAGAGACTCCAATTACACCTATGTTAGGCCCTTAGAAGTTGACACTCAACTCACTAGTACTCTGATCTTTTTTTTTTTTAACCTTTTCTTTCTCTGTTACATTTTGTATAGGTTCTATTTCTGTATTTTCAAGTACAATAATCTCATTAATATTTTCTTCTACAATGTCTGGTCTGCCATTAATTCTATCCAGTGCGTTTTACTCCCACAATTGTAATTTCCATCTTTAGAAGTTTGATTTTTTTTTTTTTTTAGATGTCTCTCCTTTCCATACTTAACTTTTTAAACACATGGAGTACAGTGACGATGATGGTTGTAATGTTCTTGTCTACTAATTCCACCATCTGTGCCAGTTGTGAGTTAGCTTTGATTGATTGACTTTTCCCCTCATTGTTAGTCATAATTTTTTGCTTCATTGCATGCTTGTAACTTTTGATTGGATTCCAGAAATTGTGAATTTTATCGTCTTGTTCTGGAGATTTTTTAATACTTTTTAAGTTTTTTTGTAAGTATTCTTGAGAATTGTTCCAGTATGCAGTTAAATTACTAGAAGAAAATTTAATCTTTTTGGGTCTTTCTTTTAAAATTTGTTAGAAGAGGCTGGAAAAGTGCTCAGAGTATGGCTGCTTACTAAACACAAATGAGACAAGACCTTTCCGGTTCTCTTCCCAATGCCCCATAATTCATAAACTTTTTTCCGAGCTAGCTGGTGTAAAAAGATACTGCTCCTGGCCCTGTGAGAGTTAAAGAAACTTTTAACACTAATCATTTTGTGTGGTTCTTCTATGGTCTTGGGTAGTTTGCTCATGTTATGCATTGATCAGTACTCATCTGAATACTTAAGGGGAAGCTTCAGTAGTCTTGTGTTTTCACTCTGTGCAGCTCTGTGCAGCTTTCTCTTTTATAATACTTTTTGTCTGTATGCTACAGTTGCTATCTTTATGGGCTCAAGGTTTCACCTCCTCAATTCAGTGAATCTGGCAGTCTCCTGAACTACACCCTTGAAACTCTCTCAAACCTGTAAGCTGGAAAATTATAGAACTGAACTGAACCCATTGTCATCAAGTCAATTCTGACTCAGAGCAACACTATAGGACAGAGTAGAACTGACCCGTAGAGTTTCCAAGGAGCTCCTGGTGGATTCGAACTACCAATCTTTTGGTTAGCAGCCATAGCACTTAACCTCTACACCACCAGGGTTTCTGAAAAATTGTAGAGTCACATCATTTATTGGCCTTCTGTCAGAAATCACTGTCTTCCATTTCCTGATATCAAGTATCTTGAAAATAATTTTTATATATTTTGCATATTTTGTGGCTGTTTCAGGTAGAAGGATAAATCTAGTTGCTTCTATGCCATCTTGCTTGGAAGTCCATCTCCCCTCTTTCTGAATGCTGTTGCTTTTTACTTAGGAAAGTTCCCACATACCTCAGTGGTAATATCTCTCAGCTCACCTGCCTATCCCCCAGTCCTTGTGGTAAGCTCCTGAACAGTTGGTAAAAATGAATGAAAAGGATTTGCATGTGGTGTAGAATTGCTTTGTGCCAGGGGCTCCTGGCATGCAAAACTACACACAGCTGTTAAATATTCACTAAAATTTTGTTGCTTGCTCCTTACCCTGTCTATGGTGGATTTATTTTCCTTCTGAAGTTCTTACAAGGATTATAGAAAATATGGGTCTCTTTTCTTGTGTGAAGGTCTAAGAATTTTCTGGAGTTTCATTCCTTTAGATTTCTTTGCATCCTCAGTTTTCCGATGGGTTAAAAAAATGGTAATTTTGTAGTTTATCTGACTAGTTTTGGTAGTGTTGAAAGGAATGGTTTCTTGAGACTTTCTACAAGCTATGCAAAGAAGTCTTTGTTCTAGTATGTTTTTCTTCTCGTAGCATATCCTTCAATAATTATTTTGATGAGGGCCTCAGGATGGTAATCTCTTTATATGCAAGTGTCTCTAATTTTTCTTTGATCTTGAGTAATAATTTGGTTGAATAGGAAATTCTGTATTGAAAGACATTTTCCCTCAGACCTCTTAAACAGGTTGCCATCGAGTTGATTCTGACTCGTAACGAACCTATAGGACAGAGTAAAACTTCCCCATAGAGTTTCCAAGAAGTGGCTGGTGAATGTGAACTGCTGACAGTTTGGTTAGTGGCCAAAGCTCTTAACTACTGCAGTACCAGGGCTCCTCGGACCTCTTAATATATTATTTCATTGTGCTCTGGAATTTATTACTATTGAGAAGTCTATTCTGAATCAAATATTGTTCCTTTGTATTCTTTTTTCTCCGGTAGATTTTGAGGTTGTATCTTTACAGACAGAGTTGTGAAGTTTCTCTATAGTATGTATAAATTTGTATATTTTTTAGTTTATCCAGCTTGGCATTTAGAGTACAATTGTAATCTGTGGATTTAAGTCTTCCTTTGGCAGTGGCACATTCTCAGCAGTTATATTTTCAAATATTCCCTTTTTCCATTCTTTTGATTCTTCCTAATTTTTATACAGAAACTATCTCACTGTAGCTACCTCCGCATAGCTCCATCACTCTATTATACTATCTCTCTCTCCTCTCTCTTTCTCTGAATTTGCTCTTTCTTTTAGCTTATCTGTATTTCTACATTGGGTGAATTGCTCAATATTTTCCATTTTACAATTCATCAACTTGCTTTCTGTGCTATTACATTTTTACATGTCTATGGTTATTTTCAGAAACCCTGGTGGTGTGGTGGTTAAGTGCTATAGCTGCTAACGAAAGGGTCGGCAGTTCAAATCTGCCAGGTGCTCCTTGGAAACTCTATGGGGCAGTTCTACTCTGTTCTATAGGGTTGCTATAGGGTCGTTATGAGTCAGAATCAATTCAACGGCACTGGGTTTGGTTTGTAAGGTTATTTTCTATTTTAATGAGTTCTTATTATTTACTTCCATAAATACCTCATACATATTTTTAATATATGACTTCATTTTTCTTTCTGATCAACTTAAACATATTTATTTTAGTAACTTTTAAAATTATTTCATAATACTAATTTAATGTAAAATGAATTTACGTTCCTTTCCATGATTATATTGGTTATGTAGCTTTAGAGTTTTCACTTATTTTAGACTTTTGATCATCAGGTTCATTTGGACTGAACTTTTCTTTTTTTCCTCTTTCCCCCATTTGCTCTGTACTTCTCTCAGTGTCAAGTGGTTTTGACATTTTCCCTCACAGCCTCTAGTCCAGAACTAGGTCTTATCATGGTTTGTTAGAGCTAGAACCCAATGTTGCTATGGTGGAGTGGAGAGTCAGATCAGACAAAGAGCCAACTAGTTGCTTGTTTGGGTCCAGATTGGACTCTGTCTATGCCTTCCACCCTCCAAGGACTGCAACTCCAGGCATCATCTGGCAGAGATTTACCTTCAGAAGTCACTAACTGAGCTCTCAGAAAGGATATAGTTTTCAAGTTCCTTATCTTTCATGTATATATTTCATTTCCATGATCATATTTCTTTATATTTATTATCTGAGCAATAAAAGTTAAATAATTGTTTGAAAACATTTGCGTATTTTGATCAGTTTTTATTCTCTAATATAATGCCACTGGTATTTTTCTGAGGATTTTTTTTAAACAAGGGTGATATTCATGTTAATTTCTTAAAAATAGAATTGTTACGACCTTTAAGGGTTTCTAATTAATATATTTTTTCTAATAAACCTTTATATATGTATATATTTTAAACAATTTTTATTGTGCTTTAAGTGAATGTTTACAAATCAAGTCAGTCTGTTACATATAAGCTTATATACACCTTACTCCATACTCCCACTTACTCTCCCCCTAATGAGTCAGCCCGCTCCCTCCTTCCAGTCTCTCTTTCTGTGACTATTTTGCCAGTTTCTAACCCTCTCTACCCTCCCATCTCCCCTCCAGGCAGGAGATGCCAACACAGTCTCAAGTGTCCACCTGATACAAGTAGCTCACTCTTCATCAGCTTCTCTCTCCAACCCATTGTCCAGTCCCTTCCATGTCTGATGAATTGTCTTCGGGAATGGTTCCTATCCTGAGCCAACAGAAGGTCTGGGGACCATGACTGCCGGGATTCCTCTAGTCTCAGTCAGACCATTAAGACTGGTCTTTTTAATGAGAATTTGGGGTCTGCATCCCACTTCTCTCCTGTTCCCTCGGGGGTTCTCTCTTGTGCTCCCTGCCAGGGCAGTCATTGGTTGTGGCCAGGCACCATGCCATCTAGTTCTTCTGGTCTCAGGATGATGTAAGTCTCTGGTTCATGTGGCCCTTTCTGTCTCTTGGGCTCATAGTTATTGTGTGACCTTGGTGTTCTTCATTCTCCTTTGATCCATGTGGGTTTAGACCAGTTGATGCATCTTAGATGGCCGCTTGTTAGCATTTAAGACCCCAGATGCCACATTTCAAAGTGGGATGCAGAATGTTTTCATAATAGAATTATTTTGCCAGTTGACTTAGAAGTCCCCTTAAGCCATAGTCCCCAAACCCCTGCCTTGCTCTGCTGACCTTTGAAGCATTCAGTTTATCCTGGAAACTTCTTTGCTTTTGGTCCAGTCCAGTTGAGCTGACCTTCTGTGTATTGAGTATTTAATTAATATATTTTAAATTGTTAAAACTTTAATTGACTGTTCTCTGGATACAAAGAAGTGCAGTCCAACAGAAATGTAATGTGAGCCACAAATGTCAGCCAAAGCTATAATTTAAAAATTTCCAGTAGCCACATTTTAAAAAGCAAAAAGGAACTGGTGAAAATATTAATGATATTTTTATTTTATTTAATTCAATATACCAAAAATATTGTAATTTTAATATATGATCAATATAAAAGTTGAACAAGATATGTTTACACTTTTAAATACTTAGTCTTTGAAATCAAATGTGTATTTTACACTTGCAGAATATTTCGATTCCTACTAGCCACTTTTCCTGTGCTCAAGAGAACATGTGGCTAGTGGCTGTGGTACTACCTAGCAAAGATCCAGACAATAATATTTTGAAAGGGAAAAGCTTCTCTCTACAGATGCTGAGTACTCATAAGTTCAAAACTAATTCTATTAAATAGAGGATTTTAATCACAATTAAAATTTTTAAATATTTCAAACTAATTATTTTAATATTTAATGCTTTTTTTTTTTGCCTCCATTCCTAACAGCTTTCTTTAGAATATAATTTTTGCATGGAAAAACATGTAGTTTGGCTCTTTTCACAATTCTTTTGCATATGTTTTCAGATTTAGATGTTGCAAAAATCATAGGTATTCTCAATTTCATTTGATTGAAATAAAAACTGAAATTGTTGACATTTACACAAATTAATATCCACAGAGTAAATGAACTGCAAAACATTTATGACATTGACATTGATACAAAAATAAATATACTTCAGAATATATTCCAGAATATAAATTTGTTCATACAGATATTCTTTCCATAGGTTAAGATATACTAGAATAAAATTTTAGAATTACAGAATTTAATCTTGTTCTTTGTTTTAGTGTCTGTTTGCAAGTTTGGTTTTCATTAATGTCAATTTACTGATGGTGTTTAATTCGGAAATTTGTTGGCATTCTATTAATAGAGTAGTTATGTGAAGTTTTCCAACTGATTTTGAATAAGATACAACAAAAATTTAGAGAAACCATTTACGAACATGTTCCATACCATTATAGGACACTTTTCTAAAGGCTCAAACATTTTTAAAATCTGATTTTTGATGTAAACAAAGAGAGAAGGTGTGCATGCTAAGCTAAAGTATATTTATTTTTGTATCATCGTCAATGTCATACATTTTTTGCAGTTCATTTACTCTGTGTATATTAATTTGTGTCAATTTCAACAACTTCACTTTTTATTTCAATCAGTTAGATAATTACAATTTGAGCACACTTACATATTTTTTGTGTATTTTTACCAATTCCAATTCCATTTATACTCCAGAGGTGTCTTTTCCTTCTTTCTTTTTTTTTTAAATTGTTTACTGTTCACTTTATTTTTATTGTGCTTTAAGGGAAAGGTTGCAGTTCAAGTTGGTCTCTTAAACAAAAATTTATACACACATTGTTATTGACCCTAGCTGCTCTCCCTATAATGTGGCAACACACTCTTCCTTTCCACCCTGTATTTCCCATGTGCATTCAACCAGCTGCTGTCCCTTTCCACCTTCTCATCTCGTCTCTGGACAAGAGCTGCCCATTTAGTCTCATGAATCTACTTGAGTTAAGAAGCATACTATTCACAAGTATAATTTTATGTCTTATAGTACAGTCTAATCTTTGCCTGAAGAGTTGGCTTTGGGAATGGTTTTAGTTTTGGGCTAACAGAGAGTCTGGGGGCCATGTCTTCTGGAGTCCCTCCAGTCTCAGTCAGACCACTAAGTCTGGTCTTTATACATGTATTTGAGTTCTGTGCCTCACTTTTCTCCTGGTCTGTTGGAGACTCTCTGTTGTGTTCCCTGTTAGGGTGGTCATTGGTGATAGCAGGGCACCATCTAGTTCTGGTCTCAGGCTGCTGGAGTCTCGGGTTTATGTGGCCCTTTCTGTCTCTTTGGTTCAAATTTTCCTTGTGTCTTTGGTGGTCTTCATTCTCCTTTGATCCAGGTAGATTGGGACCAATTGATGCATCTTAGACGGCAGCTTGGTAGCTTTGAAGACCCCAGATGCCACTCATCAAAGTGGGACGCAGAACATTTTCTTAATAAACTTTTTTATGCCAATTGATCTAGAAGTACCCTGAAGCCAGGGCCCCCAGACCCCTGCCCCTGCTACTCTGTCCCTTAAAGTGCTTGGTTGTATTTAGGAAACTTCTTAGTTTTTGGTTTAGTCCAGTTGTGTTGACTTCCCCTGTATTGTGTGTTGTCCTTCCCTTCACCTACGATAATTCTTATCTCCTACCTAGTTAGTGAATACCCCTCTCCCTCCCTCCCCACCCTTGTAACCATCAAAGAATGTTTTATTCTGTGTTTAAACAATTTCTTGTGTTCTTATAATACTGGTCTCATACAATATTTTTTCTTTTGTGACTGACTAATTTCACTCAGCATAATGCCTTCCAGATTCATCCATATTATGAGATGTTCCTTGGATTCATCATTATTCTTTATTGTTGTGTAGTAGTCCATTGTGTGAATATACCATAATTTATTTATCCATTCATCGGTTGATGGGCACCTTGTTGCTTCCAACTTTTTGCTATTGTATACAGTGCAGCAATGAACTTGGATGTGCATATATCTATTTGTGTGATGGCTCTTATTTCTCTAGGACATATTTCAAGGAGTGGGATTGCTGGATCGTATGATAGTTCTATTTCTAGCTTTTTGAGGCAGCACCTAATCGATTTCCAAAGTGGTTTTACCATTTTACATTCCATCCAGAGGCTTCTTAATTTAGTAAATGTGTGTGTAAAATATGTAATTTGCTAAAATGCTGCCCTTCACTACAATCTGTATTTGCCCTATCTATGTAAAAAGAAATAGTTTGTCTTCAATATTATACTTTTAAATTGAATTTACAACAGCATTCATAAAAATGTAAATGCTCCACTTGATCAGTGAAATTCCAACAGCTTTGCTTTGATTTTACAAATTGGAAGAAAAAAAGGAAATATATTTAGAGTTGTCATAACTGATTTTTCTTTGACGCTTCTAATGACATGGGTAAATAAACTGGCCTCTTGTAACTCTTTGTCAAGTTTTTTTTTGGCTAGATGGAGCAAACCCAATGGCAGCTATCATTTTACTTTTTCTGTACACATAAGAAACTTGGATTTGGAAATTTTATCTAACTGAAAAGTCACATTTCACACAGCAATGGCCAAATACACCTTCATAATTATAAATTTTCAAATAGATGCTAATATGTCTTGTATATTTCATATTTTTGATATGAGGACAGATCCATGGTGGATGGTAAATGTCAACAATTTTTGTGTAAGTTACAAAATCTTTGTTAAATCTAGAGAAACAGATATTAAGTACTTGATTTCTCATCAAACATGCATATTTTTATGAGCATATTGCTGTAAAAGCTTTTATGACAAAATAATAAAAAACCATTGTTAAAAATAAAAATAATTAAGATTTGTAGATTTACATAACATGACAAAATCACTGTAGTAATAGCATTCAGACTCTTCTTTATGTACTTGACAGACAACTCAGCCCCTATTTCCCTGTACATCTAATCAATAATGTCCTGTGTTACTCAATGACTCACCTGGTTGGTGACTTTATGGCTTAGGACTTTTTGCCCCAAATAGCCGGTAGGATCCAGCATTAAATACTTCTTTGACCAGGACCAGAATCCTGGTGGAGTTAGCCATCCGTGTCTACTCATTTTCAGTGCACTCTATCTTATCAGTGAGTATCCTGAATGCCATCTTTGAAAAGAGGCGCTGGTTAATTCAGGACCGCTCCAGGCTAACTAAGAGTTAATTGATGACTTATTAATAGGCAATTAAATGTATCCAAAATGTTAATAGTAGAAATTATTCTTTTGGTTATTTTTAAAGTTAATACACAATGCATAAAATAATGATAACTGTATAAAATTGTTACCCACTTATTTGCCTTCTTAAAGGAGTACCAATTCCTATCAATATTTCATTAATAATTAATATACTTACTGGACATTCCAATATATTTTTTTTTCTTGGTATATTTACTATTCTACTTAGTACAGAATAAAGTCGCTTAAATCAGGGCTGAAAAGATGAAGCTGTTATTATCAGTTGCCATCAAATTGATTTCAACTCGTGGTGACCCCGTGTGTGTTAGAGTAGAACTGCGCTCCATACAGTTTTCATTGGCTGATTTTTCAGAAATAGGACTTCCTTCCAAGGCACCTCTGGGTGGACTTGAACCTTCAGACTTTGGGTTAGCAGCTGAGGGAGTTAAACTTTTGCACCACATAGGGACTTCATTAAAGTTAAAAGGATTCTTTATTAGATTAAAACTAACTCCCTGAACTAGTTGGTCCAATTGGCAATTAAATCTAAATTAGAATGGTGTCTGTTCGGGGCTATTCTGATCAGGATTCACCACACATTTACCAAAGCAAACAAATGAACAAAACCATAAAACTAAATGAGCAAAAACTAAAAATTTGCTTTATGTTATGTTACATACAGATTAATGGAGGTGAAGAAGTTGAACTTTTTGGATGGAGGGGGTCTTTTTTATTCTGCTGAATTTTAGTCATATCTTCAGCAGCTTTCTACTTTTATTTTGTAGATATGTTTCATAAACCAGAATTATCCAACCTCCCAGGAGGTACTCTTCCCTGTTGATTTGGCCAGAGCCCATTTACTAAGTATCCAGTATGGCTTCCTGACAAGGATGAATTTTCATTTGTTCATTTGTTTGTATTGCCCTAGGCCCTCAGGATTTTTCTTACAACCTTGGCAGTTACTACTTATTTTTTAGGTGCCTGGCCCTTTTATCCTTTGTGTCATCGCTCCTGGCTGTTGTGTTTCATCTTATGTCTTGGCATGTAGATCTTTTCGTAGTTGTAATTTTGTTGTTACCAAATCCTTTGGTGATCTCTCTCAAAACGTCTACTGTCCTGGCAACTTTCACCAAGGGCTGTGTATAGTAGTCCCCTGAAAATCTTCTGAGGCTTCTAAGAACATAATATTTTTCTAGCCCAGTGGATCATTTCCTATGAAAGTGTCTTATTTCTTAAAATTGTGACAGAGTCAAAATATCCCAGTCATTTTAAGAGTGTGCTTATAACCAAAGCATTTATATTTCACTGACTGTTTATGGTCAAACCCAAGAGTTGGTATCAACCAGAAAATAGCTTACATCAAAACCTATTGAAAAATGAATAAGTCAGGACTTTACTCACAGTTTTTAAAATTACAGTGACATTTGTTTCTTGAACTTTATTTTTGTTTTGTCTTTAATAACGTGATTTTAAAGTTTTCTTTTTAATGATCTGCTTTCATATGTCTAATTTGACCATAAAATAGTTTGAGAGATAAACTATCCTAGAAACATTTTCTTCAGACTCACTATCAAAAATATTTATTAAAAGCGCTCATTGATATAAGAAAATGTACTCAAATAATTAAATATTATGTGATAATACAAAGTATAATAAAGTATGTTAAACCACTTTATGAACTGTTATACAAAGGTTATTTTTGGTATTGTTATTTATACCTTCTAAATAGTTCATAGTACTATATACATTGTGAAGATGAAAAGTCAGTCAGAGTGAAATTAAGTCATTTTTATTGATGTAACCACAGTGCTTTACTGGTGATAGTATAAGCTGGCCAATTATTATGATCATAATTTATCATTACCAAGCATTCTTATCTTTCTCTAGGAAACTTTCTCTTTCTACAAAATGTCTTTGGAGTTGACAAAGAATGGAATCAAGTCAGTTTGCAAGGGTTTGTATCCTAGCTTTTTTATTTCTTTGTTTAAAATCAGGGTAATAAAATGGCCTATCTTGAAGGGTTATTGTAAATTAAATAAAATAATACTTCTATCTATCAAGAATAAATATATTGTCTTTTCCTCAACCGTTTGAAACTTGTTCCTTTCTGCATTTTTAGCAAAGACTTTCTCTCTTAGAGAAATTCAAAGCCATTAGATGGGCAGTCCCTCATTATCCTTTTACCAAATCTCCCAGTCTCTGGCCATCTGCATCATCTCCTTCTTTTTTCCCCCTGTAACAACGGAATAAGCACCTCACTTGTCAAGGACAATCTCTTCATGTTTACTCTGAACTCTTTGCTTTCCTGCTGAGTCAGCATTAAACTTCTTTAATTTTTCCACCTCTTTGTAGTTTCAAAAGTTTATTTTATAAATCCAAAGGACTAATGGGCCACATCTACCACGGCCTCCACCAGACTGAGTCCAGTACAGCTAGATGGTACCTGGCTACCACACTGGCTGCTCTGACAGGGATCACGATAGAGGGTCCTAGACAGAGCTGGAGAAAAATGTAGAACAAAATTCTAACTCAAAAAGAAAGACAAGATTTGCTGGCCTGACAGAGACTGGAGAAACCCTGAGAGTATGGCTCCCAGACACCCTTTTAGCTCAGTAATGAAGTCACTGCTGAGGTTCACCCTTCAGCCAAAGATTAGACAGGCGCATAAAACAAAATGAGATTAAAGGGGCACAACATCCCAGGGGCAAGGACTAGAAGACAGGAGGTAACAAGAAAGCCGGTAATAGGAAACCCAAGGTTGAGAAGGGAGAGTGTTGACATGTTGTGGGGTTGTTAAACAATGTCATAAACTAACTGTTTAATGAGAAACTAGTTTGTTCTGTAAACCTTCATCTAAAGTACAATAAAAAAATTTCCTTTTTAATTGATTCTTCTCATTAGCATTGAAGCATTGGCAATCATTGTGTTAATATCACCTTTTCTGTAGTCCTTCATCACTATTATTTCCCCCACTACTGACTCTCCTTCAAACACAGTCTTCTTGAAAGATTATCTACATGTCATTGTCTCCATTTCATCACCTTCTATTCATTCTTTAAACCACTAAAATCTTGGCTTCCCTTTGCATTGCTTCATCAAAACTACTCTGGCTAATTTCATTTACCCAAATTCCTTGTTGTTAAATTTAATGCACCCTTTTTCTGCCATCTTAGTCTTACCTCTAATGATTTTGTACACTGTTGATTACTCACTAAGTTTCAGTGTGTCATGGATTGAATTGTACCCCCAAAAAGTATTTGTCAACTTGGTTAGTCCATCATTCCCACTATTGTGTGGTTGTCCTCCATTTTGTGATTGCTATAATTTTCCTATGTGTTGTAAATCCCAATCTCTGCCTGTGGTTAGTGAGGGAAGATTAGATTATGTTAAAGAGGATTAAGATGGGAGTGTAACACCCTTACCCAGGTCACATCCCTGATCCAATGTAAAGGGGTTTTCCCTGGGGTGTGGCCTGCACCACCCTTTATCTTACAAGAGATAAAAGGAAAAGGAATAGAGTAGGAAGTGGAGGAGCTCATATCACCAAGAAAGCAGCACCAGGAGCAGAGCGCATCCTTTGGACCCAGGTTTCCTGTGTGGAGGAGCTACTAGTCCAGGGGATGATTGATGAGAAAGACCTTTCTCCAGAGACAGCAGAGAGAGAAAGTCTTCCCTTGGCGCTGACACCCTGAATTTGAAATTCTAGCCTACTAAAAAAAGTAAGAAAATAGATTTCTCTTTGTTAAAGCTATTCACTTGTGGTATTTGTGTTATAGCAGCACTAGATAACCAAGACATGGTGCATTCTCTTCTTGTGGTTTTTGTGGTATTACATTTTCCTGTCTGTTTTGTTTCTCTTTCTCCATTTGCTTTGCTAACTCATTTTTCACTCAAGAGCTACTTATATTGTTGTTGTTTTTGCTAGTTACCATCAGAGGGATTTTAAAAATGGAAGTTATGACACAATAGGTCTGGAATGTTTCCTGAGACAATGAATTTCTAAGAAGATTTCAAGTATTGTTGATGCTATTATTTCACAGACTACTCTCTGAGAAGCAAGATTCTATAGAATCATTGAAAATCCTTATGGCTCACTCATAACTCTTACAACTTCTCACTTAAATTCTCTCCCCTGGCAATCTAATTCACTCCCATGCCTTTAAAAGGCATACATATGCCAGTGGATCCCAAATTAAAATATCCAGCCTGGGTCCTTTTTCTGATTTCCAGACCCATACAACCAACCCGTACTTGACTTTATCGCTTGTACATTTTATTGGCATTAGAAATTTTTAATTCCAAAATTGAACCCTTAAGCTGTACTCCAAATCTTTTTCTCCCTTAATTTTTCATTTCAGTCAAGGGAGCTTCCATTCACACAGCAGAAAAACCTGAAATTTGATGCCAAACTTTATCTTCTTTACCTGCCAAGTGTAATCCCCTTTACCAAGATGTTACGATTTAAATTGTGTCCCTCAAGATATGTGCTGAAATCCTAACTCCTGTAGCTGTAAATACAAGCCATTTGGAAATAGGGATTTTTTTTTGTTACGGTACTGAGGTCATACCAGAGTAGGGTGAGTCCTAAGCCTAATCACTTCTGAGTTATAAGAAGAACAGAACAGACTCAGAGATACACATATAGGGAAGACACCATATAAAGACAGACACACACAGAAAATGCACCTACAAGCCCAGTAATGCCAATGATTGATGCAGCTACTAGAAATTGAAATAGATGAATCAAGACCTCCTTCTAGAGTCATACCCTGAACTGGAACGTCTAACCTCCTGAACTGTGAGAAGATAAATTTCTATTCTTTAAAGCCACTAGATAACTAAGACACAAGCCATATTTCTGCCTTTTACAAAATATAGTTCAACAGTGTCCACCTATTTCCTGTTCATCGTACTAAACCTAGTTCAAATCTAAAAAAAGCTTCTCCTTATTCTTCATGCCTTAGTTTAATTGTCATTTTCTTAGTCTATCTTTTGTGACTACTCCTTCTAATGATAAATATTTTAATTCATCCTATTAAGAACTTTCATAGTACCCTGTGCTTTTCCTTAATAACTCTTTTCAAAACTTGTAGTTATATATCATTGTGATGATCATAGAGTCAGAATAGACTCGACAGTAACAGTTTTTTTTTTTTACTCCCACACTTTTCTATAAGCTTCATGAAATCAGAGATTACGTCAATTTTGTTTAACACTGTACCATCACGTAGCTAAGTGCTTGGGCTTCAAGCATTTTCAACTTCAATAAAGATGAGAAGATAGGGTTTTAATCCAGATGTCTTAAACTTCTACCTCTGTAATTTATTCTTTCACAGTAATAAGTCACTCAAATTGAATTAATTTTCAACTGTCATTAATTTAAATAGCTGCTTGATTTCTCCCTTAAGCCTTTGCTGCTACATAGAGTAGTTCTCTGTTTCTGAATATCAGCAGTCAACAAGGCACTCTCTAATTGACCTAAGTAAAACCCAAAATTTGGTTATGTCTTGTTAAAGAGCAATTAATAACACCATGTATAGCAAAGAACTGAGAGCTAGAATTAAGGAATGCTACAGCTGCTATCTTTTGGGTTTTAGAGCTGTTATCTTAGTTATCTAGTGCTACTATAACAGAAATACCAGAAATGGGTGGTTTTCACAAACAGAAATTTATTTTCTCACAGTTTAGGAGGCTAGAAGTCTGAATTCAGAGTACTGGTTCTAGAGAAAGGCTTTCTGTCTCTGTTGGCTCTGGAGGAATGTCCTTGTCTCTTCAGCTTCTGGTTCTTGGTTCTTGGAGATTTCCATTTTTTTTTTTTTTTTGACATCAATCTTCACCCATGTCTGCTTGCTTAATCTTCTCATTTTATGTCTTTTAAGAGAACAACTCAAGATACACACTACATTAATCCTGTCTTATTAACATAGCTAAGACAACCCATTCCCAAATGGAATTATAACCACAGGCATAGAGATTAAGATTTACAACACGTATTTTGTGGGGACACAATTCAATCCATAATACATTCCACACTTTGGTACACAAAAAGTTATGTCTTTCCCACATGCAAAACACATTCACCCCATCACATTCTCCACAAAGTCTTCAATCAACTCCAAGTTCAAAATCTTATCTTCTGAATCATCTAAATCAAATATGGGTGAGATTTTAGGCATATTCCATCCTGGAGAAAAATTCCTCTTCATCTGTAAACCTGTGAAATATAGACAAATTATCTGTTTCCAAAGTATAATGGTGAAACAGGCACACCTTAGACATTTCCATTACAATGGGAGAACTTGGAGGAAAAGAAGGAATAGCAGGCATCAAACAAGTCCAAAACCCAGCAGAACAATTCACATCAGCTCTCAAGACTTGAAAATAATCCTCTGTTCTCTGAGACCATCTGGGCAATAGCCCCACCTTCCAGACCCTGCGTGCTGGCCATGCCCTCTGGCTTCTGAGTGGAGGCCCCTCATGCTTCAGCTCTGCCTTCCAGGCCTTCCGGGTTGGCAACCTTGCTACTTTGGCTTTAAGTGGCCCCATTAGCCTAGTTCATCTGAGTGGAGACCACACTCCTTCAGCCCCAGCAGGCCATGTTCTTCTGTCCCTTGGGCATGGCAACATCACCCCCTCAGCATTGGGCAGTGGCCCCTTCCACTTGGTACAAATTAATGGCAGCACCACACTCTGGAACCAAGTTGGCAAAGATCTAACTCATTGAAACCTAGAAGACTGTGGCCCCACTCTTTGATATCCAGGTGACCTTGGCCCCACCATTTGAAATCAAGAAGGTCCTGCTTCTTGTGTTCCTTCCAACAGTTCCGCCGATCTCAGAGCTGCTGCAAGGATAGTCCCATTTTTTTTTTTTTTTTTCCCTTGGAGGACAACAGATATAGCTCCTTTGTGCTGTTTCCTGCCTGTAGAATTTCAATAGGCAGACAGTGTTCTTCTCCATCAGCCTAAACTGATGTGTTTTCTGCCATGGTAGCTGGTTAGGCCTATCATTCAGGCTTAATCTCCATTCTTCTTCAACTTATCATTTCTGGCTTAGTAGACCATGGGATTATCCAATTCAAAATGGCCAATACCAGTACATTTCAGTTCACTAATTACTTAGGTTCCCCCACATGTCTGTCAGTTTGCCATACTGTGAGGCTTGTGTTTTGCTGTGATGCTATAAGCTATGCCAACAAACAGTATTTAAATACCAACAGGGTCACCCATGGAGGACAGGTTTCAGCTGAGCTTCCAGACTAAGACAGACTAGGAAGAAGGACCTGACAATCTACTTCTGAAAAGAGTTAGCCAGGGAAAACCTTATGAATAGCAGCAAAACATTGCCTGGTATAGTGCCAGAAGATGAGCCCCTCAGGCTGGAAGGCACTCAAAATACAACTGGTGGAGAGCTGCCTCCTCAAAGTAGGGTCGACTTACTGATGTGGATGGAGTCAAGCTTTAGAGACCTTCATTTGCTGATGTGGCATGACTCAAAATGAGAAGAAACAGCTGAAAACATCCATTAATAATCAGAACATGGAATGCACAAAGTATGAATTAAGGAAAATTGGAAATTTGAAATGGGACTCATAAATATCAATGTCCTAGGCATTAGTGAGCTGAAATGAACTGGTATTGGTCATTTTGAATCAGACAATCACATGGTCTACTGTATGGTAATGATAACTTGAAGAGGAATGGCGTTGCATTCATCATCAAAAAGAACATTTCAAGATCTATCCTGAAGTACAGTGTTGTCAGTGATAGGACAATATCCATACACCTACAAGGAGGACCAGCTAATACGACTATTATTCAAATTTACTCATCAACCACTAAGAACAAAGATGAAGAAATAGAAGATTTTTACTAAATTGTGCAGTCTGAAATTGAGCAAACATGCAATCAGGATGTACTGATAATTGCTGGTGATTGGAATGTGAAAGTTGGAACCAAAGAAGAAAGATCAGTAGTTGAAAAATATGGTCTTGGTGATAGAAACGATGCTGATAGCATGATTGAATTTTGCAAGACCAACGACTTCTTCATTGGAAATACTTTTTTTCAACAACATAAAAGGTGACTAAACACACAGACCTCAACAGATGCAACACACAGGAATCAAATTGACTACATCTGTGGAAAGAGACAATGGAAAAGCTCAATATCATCAGTGAGAACAAGGCCAGGAACTGACTACAGGTCAGACCATCGACTACTCATATGCCAGTTCAAGTTGAAATTGAAGAAAATTAGAGCAAGTCCATGAAAGTCAAAGTTTGACCTTGAGTATATCCCACTTGAATTTAGAGACCATCTCAGGAAGAGATTGGAGGCGTTGAACACTAACAACTGAAGACCAGACAAGTTGTAGAATGACATCAAAGACATCATACATGAAGAAAGCAAGTAGTCATTAAAAAGACAGGAGAGAAAGAAAAGACCAAAATGGGTGTCAGAAGAGACTCTGAAACTTGCTCTTGAACATCGAGTAGCTAAAGCAAAAGGAAAAAATAATGACGTCAAAGAGCTGAACAGAGGATTTTGAAGGGCAACACGAGAAGACAAAGTATTATGATGACATGTGCAAAGAGCTGGAGATAGAAAATCAAAAAGGAAGAACACACTCAGCGTTTCTCAAGCTGAAGGAACTGAACAAAAAATTGAAGCCTCTAGTTGCAATATTGAAGGATTCTATGGGGAAAGCACTAAAAGGCTTAGGAAGCATCAAAAGAAGATGGAAGGAATACACAGAGTCGCTATACCAAAAAGAATTGGTTGATGTTCAGCCATTTCAGGAGTTAACACATGATCAGGAACCAATGGTACTCAAGGAAGAAATCCAAGCTGCTCTGAAGGCATTGGCAAAAAACAAAGCTCCAGGAATTGACTTAATACGAACTGAGATGTTTCAGAAAACAGATACAGTGCTTGGAAGCACTCACTCATCTATGCCAAGAAATTTGGAAGACCTGGCCAATAGACTGGAAGAGATCCATATTTATCCCTATTCCCAAGAAAGGTGATTCAACCAAATTTGGAAATTATCAAAAAATATCATTAATATCACATGCAAGCAAAATTTTGCTGAAGATCATTCAAAAACGGCTGCAGTGATATATCAATGGGGAACTATCAAAAATTCAAGCCAGATTGAGACGAGGACATGGAACCAGGGATACTGACTATGCAAAGACATTCGGCTGCGTGGATCATAACAAATTATGAGTAACATTGTGGAGAATGGGAATTCTGGAGCACTTAATTGTGTTCGTGAAGAATCTGTGCATGGATCAAGAGGCAGTCGCTTGAATAGAACAAGGGGATACTGCATGGCTTAAAGTCAGGAAAGATGCACGTCAGGGTTGTATCATTTCACTGTACCTATTCAATTTGTATGCTGAGCAAATAGTCTGAGAAACTGGGCTATAAGAAGAAGAACAGAGCATCAGGATTGGAGGAAGACTCATTAACAACCTGCATTATGCACATGACACAACCTGGCTTGCTGAAAGTGAACAGGACTTGAAGCACTTGCTGATAAAGATCAAAGACCACAGGCTTCAGCATGGATTACGTCTCAATATAAAGAAAACAAAAATCCTCACAAATGGACCAATAAGCAACATCATGATAAATGGAGAAAAGATTGAGGCTGTCAAGGATTTCATTTTACTTGGATCCACCATCAACACCCTGGAAACAGCAGTCAAGAAATCAAAAGACACATTGCATTGGGCAAATCGACTGCAAAAGACCTCTGACCCAGGCCGTGGTGTTTTCAGTTGCCTCATATGCATGCAAAAGCTGGATACTGAATAAGGAAGTCCGAAGAAGAACTGACGCCTTTGAATTGTGGTGTCGATGAAGAATATTGATTACACCATGGACTGCCAAAAGAACGAACAAAAATATCTTCGAGGAATTACAACCAGGATGCTCCTTAGAAGCAAGGATTCTGAGACTGTGTCTTACATACTTTGGACATGTTGTCAGGAGGGATCAGTCCCTGGAGGAGGACATCATTCTCATTAAAGTGGAGTGTCAGCAAAAAAGAGGCAGACCCTAGATGAAATGAATTGACAGTGGTTGCAACAATGGGCTCAAGTGTAGCAACAATTTTGAAGATGGCACAGGACTGGGCAATGTTTCATTCTGTTGTGCGTAAGGTCTCTCTGAGTCAGAATGGACTTGACGGCACCTAACAACAATTACTTAGGTTCTCTATCTTTGTGCCATCCATTTCATTTTTGAAGCCTTCTAATTTTCCTAGATTTATACTCTGTACGCTGGACGTTTTGATTATTAATGTATGTTTTCAGCTGTTTTTTTTTTTTTCTCATTTTTAATCATGCCACATCGGCAAATGAAGGCCCTGAGAGCTTGACTCTATGTTATTAAGGTTGACTCCACTTCGAGGAGACAGCTCTTCCCCAGTCGTATTTTGAGTGCCTTGCAACCTGAGGGGCTCATCTTCCAGCACAATACCAATGTTCTGCTGCTCTCCATAAGGTTTTCACTGTCCAGTTTTTTCAGAAGTAAACAGTCAGACCCTTCTTCCTAGTCTCCGTTAGCCTGGAAACGTCACTGAAACTTGCCCACCATGGGTGATCCTGCTGGAATTTGAAACACCCGTAGCATAGCTTCAAGCATCACAGTAACATAAAAGCCAGTACAGTAGGACAACCTGACAGAAGCATGGGGAAGCTTGTATTATTTCATGTTGTTATTCAACTGGTGGATTCCCTTAGAGATGTCACACTTTTGTGTACCAGACTCTCACAAGTCTGAACAGCCTGCCATGTCTCCTAGCAGAACTTCATTAAGTGGTAGTCAGTGCAGTGACATGTGATACAATATAGTAATGCCTTGCATCTTTTTCTCATTTTCTCTTTTTTTACCTTTTTGGCCCTTGGCTAGCTTTTCTCAAATAAAGGATCAGCATTTTAATAGTTGTTTGAGGCTTTGTTTCGAAGAGGATCTGTGCTAAAATAATGCCTTACTGAGGTGAAGATTGCCATATATAAATGCACAAAATAAGAATTTGTTTTTCTTTTTTAAATTTTATTGTGCTTTACCAGAAAGTTTACAGTACAAATTAGTTTCTCATTCAAAAATTTATACCCAAATTGTTTGGTGACATTGGATGCAATCCCTGCAATGCATCAGCACTCTGCCCCTTTCCCTTTCCATCCCGGGCCCCCTGTGTTCATTTGTCCAGTTTTCCTGTCCCTTCCTGTCTTCTCATCTTTGATTTTGGGCAGGTGTTGTCCATTTGGTCTCGTATACTTGATCAATCTAAGAAAGATGTTCCTAACATGTGTTATTGTTTGCTTTACAGGACTGTTTAATTTTTGGCTGAAAGAGGTTCTTCGGAAGTGGCTTCCGTTTTGGGTTAGAAGGCTATCTGGGACCATAGTCTTATAATTCCTCCAGTCTCTGCCAGACCAGCAAGTCTTGTCTTTTTGGTAAATTTGAATTTTGTTCTACATTTTTCTCCTGCTCTGTCCAGGAGCCTCTATTGTGATCCCTTCAACCCTGGTGACCTAGTGGTTAAGTGCTACAGCTGCTAACCAGTTCTAATTCACCAGGCGCTCCTTGGAAACTCTGTGGGGCAGTTCTACGCCGTCCTATAAGGTCATTATGAGTCGGAATCGACTCGACGGCACTGGGTTTTTTTTTTTTTTGGTTTTAAGAAGAGTCAGTGGTGGTAGCCAGGCATCGTCCAGTTCTGGCTCAGGCTGGTGGAGGCTGTGGTTTATGTCATCCATGGTGGACTAGTATTTTACCTGGGTCTTTGGTTTTCTTCGTTCTCTGTTGTTCTGGATGGGATAGGATCAGTAGATATATCTTAGATGGCCACTTGCAAATTTTTTAAGACCCCAGATGCTACTCACCAAAGTGGGATGTAGAACATTTTCTTTATGAACTACGTTTTACCATTTGACTTAGATATCCCCTGAGGTCATGGTCCCCAGCCCTCAGCCTCAGTAACTCAGTCTCTCAAGGTATTTGCATGTGTCTAGGAAGTGTCTGTGACTTTGCCTTGGTCAGGTTGTGAAGATTGCCATATATAAATGCACAAAAAAGCCTTTTTTTTTTCCTTAATGGCTTTTACTGGTCCAATTTTGCACTACCTTTTGTTATTGCAATGTGATCACAACTTAGGATATACAACCAAAACTCTTCAGAAAGCTAAATTTATATAGGGCTAAGAAACCATTGATACAAGTTTTCATCAGTATAACTGCTTATTAAATTTCATAGTAAGAGGAAAAATTAATTGGGATTTCAAGGTACAAATTTTACAAAGAGGAAAATTCTACTGAACCAAGGAGTGTGATGAAATACATCTATTTTTTCTTGTTCTCCATGTAATCCTGTAGTTTTGAGCATCCTGCTTAGTACAAAGAAGACAATCAATAAAAATGTGATGGATGAATAAAAGAATGTGGTCTCAAAATATCAATTGGAAAGTTATCAATAATAATTCCTTTTTTTTTTCTAATTCACTCATTTTTAATTTTCTAATGCAATGATTGTCCACTATGCTATAAGGGGAGCCCTGGTGGCACAGTGGTTAATAACTACAGCATGCTATGGCTGCTAACCAAAAAGGCTGGCAGTTCAAATCCACCAGCCACTCCTTAGAAACCCAATGGGCCAGTTCTACTCTGTCCTATAGGTTTGCTATGAGTCAAAATTGGCTCGACCGTAATGTCTTTGGGTTTTTTTTTTTTTTTTTGGATGCTGTAACATATTTTGCTACAACATAATTTCATTTTCACATCTGAAGGCATCCATTTTTAAGAAGGATTTTTTTTTTCATTTCCTCATTCAAAATAACTTATAAAATAGTTAAATTTTCAATAAAAGTTCGAATATTATTTCTTAAACATTACTTAGTCTTTATTCAAAGATAATATAATGGTCTATCTTGATGAGCTGATTCATTTAATTCAAGCAACTAGTTAATTCCCTGACTTAAAGTAGTAAAATTTGTTATTTGCTTGATTTAACTCCTTGACTTAAAATAGCCTACTATCATGGTAGGAAGACACAGCAGTTTTATTTTTCTCTTTCCATACATTTTAAAAGTATAATATTGCTTCCCTTAGTATTCCTAACTTAGTGAGAAATGAATTCCTCAGAAGAAGGTGCTATGTAAATTTAAAGTATTTTTACTCTTGCAGATGGCTTGTCTCTGACAGGCGTCTATGTTTGAGTACTCAGCAATTTTCATCAAGCACAGAATTTGTTTTCACTTATTTCCCAACAAATTCAAATTTCTCTTTTCCTGCAGATGTCTAGCTTAAAATCAGGGATGTGAAGAACTTCTTTGGAAATTCTATCCCTATTTGAAAGTAATGCTTTTGAAGTCTTTCCCCTAGGGACTATCAGGAGTGTGGATTTCTTGCATAACTTTTTATAGCAAAAAGGCCTGTAGATTTACCTAGGCGTAGAAGCCCTGAATAAGTAAGCTGTGCAAATAAAATATGTACTCAAGCACTTTCTTCAACAGGTCTTTTCCTGTTGAATTGGGGAGAGAAGCTTTGTATTTTCTTTGGAGCAATATAAAAGACTTTGAAGATTTTCAACTGTAACTGGTTTTTTAAAAGACTAAATGTACTATGAAGTAAAACATTTTCTGCATTCTAATATCATGATAACAATAAGATGAGTTAGTATTTTGTTTATAAAAAGCATATTATTATACATATCTCACCTGACTACTTTGAAAGGATATTTCATAATTATTTAAATAAAATGATATTTTATTATGCTTTATACTACAGTACATACATAATGGGGAACAATTTGCTAAAACTATAGTATTTATCCAATTATAAAGTTAGTTTTTTGGTTATGTATTCATATTTCTGAATCTTGAGTTGGATAATTTTATTTTATTCATCTCTTTATCCCCAGTAACTTGCATAATACCTGAGTGCTCACAAATTTTTTTGTTCAATAAATGGAGAATACAGTAATTAATATAAAAAAAGTAACTGTAAATTAAACCAAACCCATTGCCGTCAAGTTGACTTGGACTCACAGCAACTCTACAGGACAGAGTGGAACTTCCCCATAGGTTTTCCAGGGCTCTAACCTTAACAGAAACAGATTGCCACATCTTTCTCCTGCAGAGCAGCTGATAGGTTCAAATGGTTGACCTTTAGGTTGGCAGCCGAGTGCTTAACCACTGTGCTACCAGGGCTCCTTAACTATACATTAGGCAATAATTTTACCTGTACTGTTTTGGAAAATTTTTATATGCAGTGTTTAAAGAATATAATTGCTTGCAAATTAGTTGGCTTACTGACCTGCTCGCAGAAGGGGATTACTTTATATCTTTGATAAGGCTTTAATATTTAACATTGGGAGGTAGAAGCCTGGGAATTGTTATGTGGGATAAGACTCCGACCCATGTGGACTTTTCCGTATGCAATTGCTCATAAGTTCAAATGGAGCATGTGAAGTTGGGCTCCTGGTGCATGCTCTTTATCAAGTCTAATTTAAGTATATCATAGTTTTTCTTAGTGTTGTTAGGTGCCATCAACAGCGTTCTGGCTCATAGCGACCCTATGTATGGCAGAAGGAAACCTTGCCTGGTCCTGTACCATCCTCAAAATCATTGTTGTGTTGGAGCCCATTTTTGCAGCCATTGTGTTAATGCATCTTGTTGAGGCTCTTCCACTTTTTTGCTGGTCCTCTACTTTACCAAGGGTGATGTCATTCTCTAGAGACTGGTCCCTCCTGATAACATGTCCAACATATGTAAGACAAAGTCTCATCATCCTTGCTTCTAAGGAGCATTCTGGCTATACTTCTTCCAAGACAGATTTGTTCATTCTTCTGGCAGTCCATGGTATATTCAATACTCTTTGCCAGCACCATAATTCAAAGGCATCAATTCTTCTTCTGTCTTCCTTATTCGTTGTCCAGATTTCACATGCATATGAGGTCAGGCACACCTTAGTCCTTGTTTTAGTTATCTAGTGCTACTATAACAGAAATACCACAAGCAGGTGGCTTTAACGAAAAGAAACTTATTCTCTCACAGTGCAGTAAGCTAGAAGTCCAAATTCAGGGTGCCAGCTCCAGGAGAAGGCTCTCTGTCTCTATCGGCTCTGGACAAAGGTCCTCATCCTCAATCTTCCCAGGTTGAGGAGCTTCTCAGATGCAGGTATCCTGGGTCCAAAGGATGCACTCTGCTCCTGGTGCTGCTTTCTTCGTGGTATGAGATCCCCAACTCTCTGCTTGCTTCCCTTTCTTTTTATCTTTTCCCATTCTTTTTATCTCTTGGGAGATGTGTGGTACAGGCCACACCCCAGGGAAACTCCCTTTACCTTGGATCAGGGAGCTGACATGAACAAGAGTGGTGTTACAATCCCACCCTAATCCTTTCAAAGTAAAATTACAATCACAAAATGGAGGGCAACCGCAGAAGCAGAATACTGGGAATCATGCCCTGACCAAGTCAACACATATTTTTTGAGGACACAATTGAATCCATGACAGTTCTTAAAATGACATGCTTGCTTATGAACACTGCAAAGAGGTCTTTTACAGAAGATTTGTCCAATGCAATGTGTCCTTTGATTTCTTGGCTGCTGCTTCTGTGCGCATTCATTGTGGATCCAAAAAAAAAAATGAAGTCCTTTACAACTTCAATATTTCCTCTATTTATCATGATGTTGATTATTGGTCCAGTTGTGAGGATTTTTGTCTTCTTTATGTTGAGCTGTAATCTGTACTGAAGGCTATAGTCTTTGATCTTCATCAGCAATTGCTGCAAGTTCTCTTCACATTCAGCAAGGAAGCTTGTGTTATCTGCATATTGCAGATTGTTAATTAGCTCTCTTCCAATCCTGGTGCCATGTTTTTCTTCATATAGTCCAGCTTCTTGAATTATTTGCTCAGCATGCAGATTGAATAGGAATGGTAAAAGGATGCAACCCAACGCATATCTTTCCTGAAATTAAACCACACAGTGTCCGGTTGTTCTGTTCGAATGACTGCCTCTGGGTCTATGTACAGGTTCCTCGTCAGGAGCATTAAGTGTTCTGGAATTCCCATTCTTCAAAATGTTACCCACAATTTGTTATGATTCACACAGTCGAATGCCTTTGCATAGTCAGTAAAACACAGGTAAACATCTTTCTGATATTCTTGAGCCTTCAGCCATGATCCATCTGACATCAGAATGATATCTCTGATTCCAAGACCTCTTCTGAATCATGCTTGAATTTCTGGCAGTTCCCTATCGATGTACTGCTGCTGAATGACCTGCAGCAAAATTTTACTTGTGTGTGATATTAATGATATTGTTTGATAATTTCTGCATTTGGTTTGATCACTTTTCTTTGAAATGGGCACAGATATAGATCTCTTCCAGTCATTGGCTGGGTAGCCATCCTCCAAATTTCTTGGCATATATGAATGAGCAATTCCCATACTGTGTCATTTGCTGAAACATATCAATCAGTATTCCATCAATTCCTGGACCGTTGTTTTTTGAAAATGTCTTCAGTGCAGCTTGGACTTCTTCCTTAAGTTCCATAGGTTCTTGAGCAAATGCTATGTCCTGAAGTGGTTGAACATTGACCAACTCTTTTTGGTACAGAGACTTTGTGTATTTCTTCCATCTTCTTTTGATGCTTTTTGCTTTGTCTAGTATATTCCCCGCAGAATCCTTCGATATTCCAACTCAAGGCTTGTATTTTTTTCTTCATTTCTTTCAGTTTCAGAAATGCAAACAATGTTCTTCCCTTTTGGTTTTCTAACTCTAGGTCTTTGTACATATCATTATAATACTTTACTTGTCTTCTTGAGCTGCCCTTTGAAATCTTCCGTTTAACTCTTTTACTTCATCATTTCTTCCTTTCACTTTAAATATTCTGTATTCCTGAAGAATTTTCAGAGTGTCTTCTGACATCCATTTTGGCCTTTTCTTTCTTTCCCATCTTTTTAATTACCTCTTGCTTTCTTCATGTTTTATGTCTTTGAGGTTATTCCACAACTCACCTAGTCTTTGGTCATTAGTGTTCAATGCATGAAATCCATTCTTCAGAGGGTCTCTAAATTCACTTGGAATATACTCAAAGTCTTACTTTGGCTCTTGTGTACTTGTTCTAATTTTCTTCAGCTTCAACTTGAACTTGCATATGAGTGATGGCCCCCTGCCTTGTTCTGACTGTTTCTTTGCACAGATGTAGTTGATTTGATTCTTGCATATTCTATCCAGTGGAGTCCTCCTTTATGGTCGCACCATTTATGTGGCTGAAAAAAGGTATTTGCGATGAAGAAGTTGTTCATTTCGCAAAATATTCTCATGTGATTTTTGGCATTATTTCTATCATCAATGCCATATTTTCCAACTACCGTTCATTCTTTGTTTCCAACTTTCACATTTCAATAACCAGTAATTATCAATGCAGCTTGATTGCATGTTTGATCAGTTTCAGACTGCAGACACTGGTAAACATCTTCACTTTCTTCATCTTTGCCCTTAGTGGTTGGTGCAAAAAATTGAATGATAGTTTTATTAACTGGTCATCCTTGTAGGAATATGGATATTATCCTATCACTGACAGTGTTGTACTTCAGGGTAGATTCTGAAATGTTCTTTTTGATGATGAATGCAATGCCATTCCTCTTCAATTTGTCATTCCTAGCATAGGAAACCATATGATTATCTGATTCAAAATGGCCAATAGCAGTCCATTTCAGCTCACTAATACCTAAGATATTGATGTTTATGTGTTCCATTTCATTTTTTATTGTTTCCAATTTTCCTAGATTCATGCTCTGTACATTCCATGTTCCAGTTCTTAATAGATATTTGCAGCTGTTTCTTCTCATTTTGAGTCATGCCACATTAGGAAACGAAGGTCCTGAAAGCTTGACTCCATGTACTTCTAACTTGAGGAGGAAGCTCTTTCCCAATCATCTTTTGAGTGCCTTCCAACCTAAGAGGCTTGTCTTCCGGCACTATACCAGACAATGTTCCACTGCTATTCACAATGTTTTCACTAGCTAATTTTTCTTTTCAGAAGTAGACTGACAAGTCCTTCTTCCTAGTCTGTCTTAGTTGGAAAGCTCAGCTGAAACCTGTCCACCGTAGGTGACCCTTCTGGTACTTGAAATACCAGTGGCAAAGCTTCCAGCATCACAGCAACACAAAAGCCATAACAGTAGGACAAACTGACAGCCCTTAATAAATGCTGTTGCTAACTGGGTCCATATCTGTTTTGATTAATTTATGCCTTATTTCCAACACTCTTGTTGTTGTTGCTAGGTTCCGTAGAGCCAGTTCTGACTCATAGCTACCCTATGTACAACAGAATAAAACACTGTCCATTCCTGAGCCATCCTTACAATCATTATGCTTGAGCTCATTGTTGCAGCCACTGTGTCAGTCCACCTCATTGAGAGTCTTCCTCTTTTCTGCTGACCCTGTACTTTGCCAAGCATGATGTCCTTCTCCAGGGACTGATCTCTCCTGACAACGTGTCCAAAGTATGTAAGACGCAGTCTCGCTGTCCTTGCTTCTAAGGAGCATTCTGCATGTACTTCTAAGACAGATTTGTTCATTCTTTTGGCAGTCCATGGTATACTCAATATTGTTTGCCAGCACCACAATTCAAAGGCATCAATTCTTCTTCAGTCTTCCTTATTCATTGTCCAGCTTTCTCACGCATATAATGCGATTGAAAATGCCATGACTTGGGCCAGGTACACCTTAGTCTTCAAGGTGACATCTTTGCTCTTCAATACTTTAAAGAGGTCCTTCGCAGCACATATACACAATGCAATGTGTCTTTTGATTTCTTGACTGCTGCTTTCATGGGTGTTGATTATGGATCCAAGTAAAATGAAATCCTTGACAACTTCAACCTTTTCTCTATTTAACATGATGGTATTCATTGGTCCAGTTATGAGGATTTTTGTTTTCTTTATGTTGAGGTGGAATACATACTGAAGGCTGTGGTCTTTGATCTTCACTAGTAAGTGCTTCAAGTCCTTTTCACTTTCAACAAAGAAGATTGACCAGCACCCTTAGGGATAACAATATCTTTATATTAATTTATTTTTGCTATATAGAGTAGCAATATCTTTTTTTAATTAGCAAGTTTTTTGCAAGGGGTCAATGACGCCCTTCCGTTTCCACCCTTTCCAGATTTTACCAAAAGTTCTCCAGGATAGAAATAAGATTTTTATTCATTTAAGCCTAACAAGGGTTCTCATGAAAGGCGCACAGAGCTTTTTGAAAAATGGCAAAGAAATATCTTATAAATACTTTCCTAAGTAATTATTTTCCAAGAGCAGGTTTTCATTCCCAAGGAATTAATATAACTTAAAGGTATTTATTTTGGTTTCCTAATACAAAAAAATATATATATATAAACTAAAAAAAAAAAAAATAGTTTGTAATAATTTCACTACTTTCTCTAGTCACAGAATTTATTTCTAGATAATATATACGATTACTCTTTGATAGTCTTTACAAATATTTGTATCTGGCATCCTCTCATTGACAGTTTTGTGAATTAATTTATTCAATAAATATTTTTAAAGCACCTCTGATGTTCCAGGTACTATTTTATGACCTGGAGGCATAGCAGTGAATAAAAAAAAAAAAAAAAATTGCTAACTAAGTTTATATTACTAAGTGGGGGCGGGGGTGTGGGAGACAGACAATTAACAAGATGAGTAAGTCAAATGCATATATTTTACTATCACAACATAAGATTACTAAGGAATTAGGTTTTAACTCCTGGGATGTCCTCAGTCTTCCTCCAGATTTGTTACACTTTCTTTTGTCTCACAGCTCTGAAACTTACACTAGCAATATTTTTTTTTCTCCCTTTTGGGAAAAATGTCTTATTCTCTAAGAAAAAGTTGGATATGAAATTTGAAAATTATGAGATCGTTTGTTGAGATATGTTTCTTTCAAAAATAAGACTGACAGTCATTTAATGGTCAAATATTCTTTAAACTAGAGAAAAATGAGAAAAACAAACAAAAAACAAAACAAACCCATTGCGACCGAGTTGATTCTGACTCATAGCGGCCCTATAAGACAGAGTAGAACTGCCCTATAGGGTTTCCAACAGCGCCTGGTAGAATCAAACTGCCAACTTTTTGGTTAGCAGCCCTGCTCTTAACCATCTCTACCAGGGATTCCAAACTAGAGCAGGATGAAGTAGAAATACCCCCTTAAGATCATTTCAGGGATAAGACTCCCCAAGAATTTCAGGTAGCACAGATGATTGAATCAATACAAGTTAATACGGGAAGAATGATCATGGTGCTGGCATCATAAGATGTGATGCACCATTGGTGTCCAAGTCCTTAGTCTGAGGTTCTTGGGACATGTTGTGGAAGTAAGAAGATCTCAAATTGCCTAAGCCTGTGAATCTAAGTCTATACTAGCCCTTGGCATAGATCTTTTAAAAGTAGTGATTTTTATCTATCATGCTATAAACTAAAATAAAAACCAAACCCATTGTGGTGGAGTCCAACTCCTAGAGACCCTATAGAACAGAGTAAAACTTCCCCAAAGGGTGGATTTGAACTGCCATCTTTTGGTTAGCAGCTGTACCTCTTAAAAATGACATCATCTAGAGAGATAGAATTGGAATGAGAAGAGGGTGTGGCGTGTCCGATATGGTTCTACAAGACCGAGAGTCCTAGGGACTTTCAATGGGGAGGACAAGGTCTAAAATCTGTAGGTGCCTGAACTGCATTGCTGAGGAAACTAGTGGTAATTCAGAGCTGAGATTTGTTTGTTTTGTTTCTGTTTTTAGTCCTAAGAGGAGATTGAATTATTATAATAAGCTAATGGTATAATCACGGTTATTAGTTCAGATGAGGACATTGAGATTCAGAGAAGTTAAATAACTTCATCAACCATTAGTAAGGTGCAGAATTAAGATTAAAATGGAGGTCTCCCAGATTCATCCATAGTCTTTTCAGTAGCTAACTGGAGTATTTTATTTATTTATTTAACACCTATAAGTTTACTAGTTCTTGAAATTTAGTGTTCCCCAAAGTGTCTTCCACTGAAAAACTAGTTCAGAGAAATGTATTTGAAGTAAAATAAGACGCTTGAAGTAAAATATTTTGTTAACAATGGATTAAACAGTTTTTTTGTCTGTTTTAAAATACTGCTCAGAACCTTTTCTATATAAATACGTATCTGGAATCACTGTCATTTATAAGGAGCCCCAAATTTTACAGTTTTAAATCTTTTTTTTTAAATAACTTGGAATTAGTGTACTAAGGAACAAAATTTTCAGAATGCTGTTTTAAACCAGAGTTTCCCTAGAAAATATTGGCTGTTGATAAACAACTTTGAAGATTAAGTGAATCCAGGATGGCAAATTTTTTGCCACTTGACTCTTTACTTATGACTTATCCTTACTATGGTTCCAAACTTGCTGAAATTTTAGAGAAACAACCAAGAAAACTGACTATAATTCGTATAACATAAATAAGCCTCAATTAGATGTGGTAACAAACTCTAATGTTTTTAAATACACAAACACTAAGTTTCAAAGCAGAGTTAATGTAAGCATTTCATTACTTTCCTGACCACTGATGGACATTGATCTCAAAATTGATATTATCTGTATAAAATACTAGGTTGTATACCTTCAATTCAGACAAAATGCTTAATAAATATGAAATGAGAGCTATGTTCTTAAAAATATACTTATGTTAATATATGCAATATATTTCATACACCAACTTTTAGAACTCTCTTTGAAATTCAATCTTTTATGAAAAAAAAATTAGTGAAAAAACAATTAGACCAACATTGGGAGGTTATAGGACGAAATTTATTCATTTTAATCTTACTAGCAACCTTCTTGAGTAGTGCAAATGGTTAATGACCTCAGCTGCTAACTGAAAGTTGGAGGTTCAAGTTCACCCAGGAGTGCCTTGAGAGAAATGCCTGTAAATCCACTTTTTAAAAAATTGGCCACTGAAAACTCTGTGGAGCATAGTTCTGCTCTAATGCTCATGGGATTGCCAGAAGTTGGAATTGACTCAACAACTGATTTTTGTAGCCCACATAATTACTTAAATAGTGTTTTAGTATTCTAGTGCTGCTATAACAGGAATACCACAAGGGGATGTTTTAACAAAGAGAAATTTATTCTCTCACAGTCCAGTAGGCTAGAAGTTCAAATTCAGGACACTGGCTCCGGGGAAAGGCTTTCTCTGTCAGCTCTGGAGGAAGATCCTTGTCATCAGTCTTCCCTTGGTCTGGGAGCAACTCAGTGCAGGAACCTCAGGTCCAAAGGACGGGCTCTGTTCCCAGCACTGCTTTCTTGATGGTATGAGGCCCCCATGTCTATCTGCTCACTTCTGTCTTTTATATCTCAAAAGATATTGGTTTAACACACTACCTAATCTTATAGACCTCATCAATATTTGTGTTTTTTTTTTAATCCATTTTATTACATCATAGTGATAGGATTTACAACATATAGGAAAATCACATAAAATGGAGGACAATCCAGTTAAGTGGGAAAAAGACAGTTTCTTTAACAAATGGTGCTGGCATAACTGGATATCCATCTGCAAAAAAAATGAAACAAGACCAATTCTTCACACCACACACAAAAACTAACTTGAAATGGATCAAAGACCTAAATAGAAAATCTAAAATGATGAAGATCATGGAAGGAAAAATACAGACAACCCTAGGAGCCTGAATACATGGCATAATCAGTATACAAAACATTATTAACAATGCACAAACACCAGAAGAGAAACCAGATAACAGGGAGCTCCTAAAAATCAAACACCCATGCTCATCCAAAGACTTCACCAAAAGATTAAAAAGACTACCTCCAGACTGGGAAAAAGTTTTTAGCTATGACATTCCTGATCAGCACCTGATCTCTAAAATCTACATGATACTGCAAAAAACAACAAAAGACAAATAACCCAATTAAAAAATGGGCAAAGGATATGAAGAAGCACTTCACTAAAGAAGACATTCAGGTAGCTAACAGATACATGGGGAACTGCTCATGATCATTAGCCATTAGAGAAATGCAAATCAAAACTAGAGTGAGATTCTTTCTCACTCCAACAAGGCTGGCATTAATCCAAAAAACACAAAAGAATAAATGTTGGAGAGGCTGTGGAGGGACTGGAATACTTATACACTGCTGGTGGGAATGTAAAATGGTACAACCACTTTGGAAATCGATTTGGCGCTTCCTTAAAAAGCTAGAAATAGAACTACCATATGATCCTTCAATCCCACTCCTTAGAATATATCCTAGAGAAATAAAAGCCCCACACTAATAGATATATGTACACCTATGCTTAATGCAGCACTGTTCACAACAGCAAAAAAATGGAAGGAACCAAGGTGCCCATCAACAAATGAATGGATAAAAAAATACGGTATATTCACACAATGGAATATTACACATCGATAAATAACAATGACGAATCCGCGAAACATTTCATAACATGGAGAAATCTAGAAGGCATTATGTTGAGTGAAATTAATGAGCTGCAAAAGGACAAATATTGTATGAGACAACTATTATAGGAGCTCAAGAAATAGTTTATACAGAGAGGAAAATATCCTTTGATGATTACGAGAGTGGGGAGGGAGGGAGGGAGAAGGGTATTCACTAATTAGATAGTAGACAAGAACTGTATTAGGTGAAGGGAAAGAGAACACACAATAAGGAGAGGTCAACATGCCTGGACTAAACCAAAATCAAAGATTCCTGAATAAACTGAACTCTTCTAAGGCAAGCATAGCAGAAGTGTGTTTGGGGACTGTGGTTTCAGGGGACATTTAGGTCAATTGACATAATAAAATCTGTTAAGAAAGCAGTCTGCATCCTGCTTTGGTGAGTGGCATCCGGGGTCTTAAATGCTAGCAAGCGACAATCTGAGACTCATCAATTAATCTCAACTCACCTGGATCAAAGGAAAATGAAGAACACCAAAGGCACAAGGTAATTATAAGCCCGAGAGACAGAAAGAGCCACATAAATCAGAGACTACATCAGCCTGAAACCAGAAGAACTAGATGGTGTCCGGATACCACTGATGACTACCCTGACAGGGAACACAAAGGAGAATCCCTGATGGAGCAGGAGAGCAGTGGGATGCAGACCTCAAATTCTCATAAAAAGACCAGACTTATTGGTTTGACTGAGCCTAGAAGGACCCTGGAGGTCATGGTTTCCAGACCTTCTGTTAGCCCGAGACTGGAACCATTCCCAAAGCCAACTCTTCAGACAGGGATTACACTGGACTTTAAGATAGAAAATGATACTGGTGAGGAGTGAGCTTCTTGGTTCAAGCACACACTTGAAAGTATGTGGGCAGCTCCTGTCTGGAGGGGAGATGAAAAGGCAGAGGGGGACAGAAGCTGGCTGAATGGACATGAGAATACAGGGTAGAGAGAAGGAGTGTGCTGTACCATTCGGGGGAGAGCAACTAGAAGTATACAGCAAGGTGTACATAAATTTTTGCATGAAGACTGACTTGATTTGTAAGCTTTCACTTAAAGCACAATAAAAATAAAAATAAAAAAAGGTAGATGATCATACAACACTGGTAAATATGGCCTAGCCAAGTTGACAGATATTTTGGGGGGACACTATTCAATACATGACAAATAGCAATGACTGAGTGTATTTTCACTAGCATAACAAAGTAGAATCACATGGCACACAAATTCGTAACCAAACCAAACCAAAGCCAGTGCCTTCGAGTTGATTCCAACTCATAGCGACCCTATAGGACAGAGTAGAACTGCCCCATAGAGTTTCCAAGGAGTGCCTGGTGGATTTGAACTGCCGACCCTTTGGTTAGCAGCTGTAGCACTTAACCACTACGCCACCAGGGTTTCCAGCATTCCATATTTTTTGGACCCCCACAGTGGTTAAGAGCTCAGCTGCTAACCAAAAGGTCAGCAGTTCAAATCCAGCAGCTGCTCTGTGGAAACCTTATCGGGGCAGTTCTACTCTCCTGTAGGGTTGCTAAGAGTCAGAATAGGCTCAAGGGCAATGGGTTTGTTTTTTTGGTTTTGTCATTTACAATATGTGCAAATGCCTTGCTAATTCATATTTTCATCTCTTTCTTCTATGGTTTACCTTATTTTACTACATACGTTTATTCCCTTATAATTCAAAGTATGTCACTTCAGCAAATCTGGGC